>NW_006913302.1:251202-327036 GCF_000281105.1 Coniosporium apollinis CBS 100218 | reverse complement strand
AAAGTCCCACGATCATGCTCAACGCAAGGAAGCTCAGCGAGCTACTGGCAAAGAATGTCGATCCTAAGCTTTACCCGCGGATGTTGTAAGTTGGAGATATCAGACAGCTCTCAGCATCGTCCCTAACCTGAATAGCATCATGTCACCCAACGGCACCCTGCTCGCCTACTCTACACCGGCGAATATCAAAGAGCTTCGAGATCAGGCTGCACTGATCTCCATGGCCTGGAAAGACCACGAGAAAGCCATCGTCTCGTCGCACGATGAAGACGCCTCCCGAACAGACGGCTCGTCGAAGGCCACTCAGAACAAGTTGTTGCAAACCCTTACGATCGAATTCGATAGCAACAATCTCATCATCCGTGCGATCCAGCCGATGCTGTTGCTCGTGCTTGTTGGAGGTGTTCCGCCCACCCGGAAGGGGGTGTTCAAGATGACAGCAGAAGCAACGGGAGATCCTCGGTATCCGTCTTTCGAGCCTTCCGACGGTGGTTCAAGCGCGGAAGCCATTGAGAGATTGGATCTATCGCCGCGGCAAGACTCGGCGCAGGGGACTGACTCACCCAGTCCATCATCCAGAGAGCTGCGGGCGGAGGCTGCCAGCCATATGAGCCTACGGGACAAGGACATCAAGCTTGGCGCCTTACATATCCAGCGCAAGAAGCTCGATGCGATGACGAGGTTCATCCGAGACGACTTCAACTCCAAGGGCTTCGTCATGCCGGACGACCTGAGCTTTCCCTGACAAGACCGCAAGATCATGTCAATAGGGTCACTGCATTAGAAGGCAGGATCTTGTCCGCCACTTCGACTATCAGAAAACGGCTCTCGCATCCTCAGCATGGCGTTGGGCGTTGGATACCAGCATGGCTATTGGACATCTCTCGTACTGCAACTGGTCTGGGAATTCGTGGGGTGGTTTGCTTCTTGTACTATCAAGTCATCTCAAGCGTTCGAGCGGCATTCGTCTTGGATTGCATGCTGCCTTCTCTATGTACCCATAGCCAGGAACAACGATGCTCATATTAAAGCTGAATTGGTGAGCGAGTCAGTGTGCCAGTCAACTAGTGGACGGCCAACCTTCCCGCTTCGATTGAACACAGCATTGGTCTGCTGACGGCTCGCATGCTCAGGCACGATGATGCTGTCGTTCTAAGAGACGACCTCATGATGACCGACCAGGAGCTGTGGCCGGGCGTGACGTCAATCGACATCCCTGTCGAGACGAAGCGACTTCATCTCGAGCCGCGACCTTCAACACCACGGTAGCTTTTACCGCACCACTTTCTCTGTCGCGCAATTGATTGTCAAGTGAGGCTCAATTCCCTCAATACTCATCTCCAGATCCGAGGCGACATCCACGACCGACGCTACTGCAGATTCCCCAGCGAATCAGTTACATCGCGCATCTCCCGCACCTTCATAATAACCTCAGACAATCCCCCGCGCAACCCCCATCATGTTCCTCGCAACCTCAGCAAAGCGCATGGCGAGCACCACCCGGCTACGGGCCACCATCCAGACCGTTACCCGTGTCACCTCCATCCGCGGCCTCCACCAGACACGCGTTGTCGCGTTCCCCTCTAAAAACGCCCAGGGCAAGGACGACCTCGAGCCCATGGGCGACGAATACAGCAAGTCCGGCTCGGATCAGCAGTCCGCCGCGATGGAGCAAGCAGCCTTCGACCCGAACCAGACCAGCCCGGAGCAGGAGAAGAAAACCGCAGACAAGGAGAGCGGGGAGGTGGGTCAATCACAGTCGGACGTTAGTGGAGCGTTCATTCATCTCTTCTGTTGAAGCTTGGTGTGATGTTGCGATGCTCCCTAAGGCCTCGTGCTGATACTAGCATTTGGGTTGTAGGACAACAACCCGCTGGAGATGAGCCCGGCCAATATAGACGCCAGTCAACCAAATGATCCGAAGGGTGCCCCGGCGGAGAGTTCTTCGTCAGAGAGTAAGGATAGTGAGTCTGGTAGGCAGAGGACGAGTGGAGGGGGGAGCGCCCCGAAGGCTGGGGGTGGGAAGTCTGGTGGGGGTACGTCGGGGACCATGTGATTGGTGGGAGTAAGCAGTTGGTAGCAATGAGCGATTGAAAGAGATTAGCATGCGATGGAGCCATTACGACACACTGCAGTTGTTGAAAACGCTTTTCTTTCGGCGTACGCGGGCCTCCGCTTTCCCTGAAAGCTCGAGTCACAGGATGTTCTTCCGCATTCAGATCCGATAGGATTTCATTCATGGCGAAGCAATGCTACAATCACCGTGATGAACTCTGCGCCTATGTTATGTTCGTTAAGGTCGCTGGTTACTTTCCATTCTCCCCTGCGCGCTTTCGTCAAAGGGCACCACCGGTAGGACCGCTGTAGTCACTATCCGAAAACAAGAGATACTTGAATCACGTCTCGAAGGGTTTCCCATAAGATTGTAATCAGTAGCTGCGTCTCTACTTGGCTCTCTTCACGAAGAAGAGGTTCCCAGGCTTCACCACGTGGAGGTGTAGAGTCCGTCTTCGATGCCCAAAAAATTTGAGTCGTCCTCGCCAGAGTAATCGGAATTGAATGATACCTTTCCTCATGTCCTATTGGTTTGCCTTTTCAGACATGTCCTTTTCAGGAGTTGTCGGACATGAGTCCCAGTACGCCGCGTATTGCACTAAAGTATCACCATGCTTTCGCACAGCACACAATCTTCGCACCGGCTCCCATAGGCATTCAGGCCGCAGTCTGTAGAAGGCGGCCCTAGTCCTGAGATTTCTGATGCCGAGTGCAGACGTGAAGTCACGCCAGGCCCTCACAGGCAGCTGCCAGATGCTCACACAAAGGTGCGACTCGCGCCCCGTGTGAGAAGGCGAGAGGTTGAAGATTACTCCGAATTTCTCATTTGCAAGCGTAGACCAGCTGAGACGGAGCTCAGTGTCTGTTGTGGGCAAAGAAACGCAGCGTTGGCGAGGACGACTGGTGAGAACAAAGGGTTGTGGGCGTTCCGCCGCGAAGTGGTTCGTGCCAAGACCCCACGTCAGACGTCAACCGTCGGTGGTGATTGATGAAACTCCGGGTTGCGGATTGCCCACTGTGTCTTCCAGTCGATCGATTGATAATTACAACCACTCCAGGCTGCTACCTTTACTCACCAGGACTACATCCTCGACCCTTCCCCGATCCTACAAACACTGGTTTGCCCCACGAATAGCCAGAATGTCGCGACGCCCGAACCCGGCGGCGGACCGCGCTGCCCAGAACCAGGCGACACTCAAGAGCCTGACGAAGCTTGAAGGCAACAAGAGCTGTGCGGATTGCAAGCGGAATAAGCGTATAGTCATAGTGCTGCTGTCTCAGTATATTCATGCTGACCCTGCCGTCCTACAGACCCAAGATGGGCGAGCTGGAACCTAGGGGTATTCATCTGCATCCGGTAGAACACCCTACCCCATGTGCGCATGACGAGCGGAAGCTTACGAGTCAAGATGCTCTGGGATACATCGTGGCATGGGGACACACATCAGCAGGGTCAAGTCCGTGGATTTGGACTCTTGGACAGACGAACAGCTACAGAGCATGCTGCGGTGGGGCAACGCAAGAGCAAACAAGTCAGCTGACACGCTACTCATATAGTGGCGCTGGCTAACACGCTTCAGATACTGGGAAGCCAAACTCGCTCCAGGCCATGTGCCGTCAGAAGCGTGCGTATCAGCCTGCGCGCCCTCGCCTAGCAAGGCTGACACCTCGATAGCAAGATGGAGAACTTTATTCGGACAAAGTACGAATCGAAGCGATGGGTAATGGACGGTGGCATGCCAGACCCCGCGACGCTCGATGCTGACGCAGACGACGATGTGGTATGTTGAGCGCTGTCATAATCGCAACACGCGGCAAGGGCTGACCGCTACCTAGCCGTTGAACGTTGTACAGGAGAAGGCGAAGATGGATCGTTCCAATTCACAGCGGGCAGCAGCGACATCGAGTCAGCCACGACAGTCATCAGCTAGCCGCGCACCGAATATTGACCTCTTTGGAGATGACACAGCGTCTGCACCGCCCCGACCGAGCACTACAGAGCCATCCATTACTCGACCGCCACCACCCAAAGGAGAGCCAGCTGCGCCCAAGCAGACAAAGCCCGGCGACTCGCTTTTGGGCCTGGACTTCTTCGGTGGCACGCAGTCTGCGCCTCCACCACGGTCTTCAACCACTACGGCCGTACCAAACGCATCTGTCCCCTCAAGACCTGACCTGAAACAATCCATACTATCCCTTTACGCGTCTACCCCGAAACCAGCTGCCGCCCCACCACAACCACACCATCAGTCAGCCGGATCTTTTGGAGGCCTGCAGTCGCCTTCCACGCAACCACCGCAAGCACAGCAATCCGCGTTTGGAGGCTTGAGCGATGCCTTCAGTGGCCTAAGTTTCGCGTCGCCCGCAACCCAGCAGCCAAAACCCTCGCCCTTTGCTGGCCTTACCAGTGCCTCGAGTCAGCGCTCTGCAGCAGCCGCTCCGAGCATAAGCGGCGGCGGCAGTTTCTTCGATGCCCTTCCGAAAGCTACGAAGCCAGCTGCCGCGCCACCGCCATCACAAAGAACGTTCAGCTCCTCCAGCGGTTTCGGTGACTTCGCCTCCGCTACATCTCCAATCAGTGCGGTGCCTCCCAAGCCTTCTGCCACTGGCGGCATGGATGATCTCTTCGGTTTCGCGGCTCCTGCGCCACAGCCATCCGCTCCACCTAAGCCTCCTGTTTCTCAGCCGTCAGCGAGTCTGAACTCTGCATTCAACCTTTCAGCACCTGCACCTCTTTCGCAGCCGCAAGCCCCGCCAAAACCGGCGCCGCCCTTAACCACGAATTACTCCAGTGGACTGAACATGGATCCCTGGGGCTCGACCGAAGCCTGGAGCAGCAACACGACTACTCAAGCCCCCTCTGCGGCCCCTACCGCATCAAGTACCAACAACTTCGGATGGGGCGCTAGCGGTGGCACCGCTAAGCCGGCTCCGACGCAGGTGAGCGCTGATGAGGATTTTGGCGGCTGGAGCAGTGCACCATCCGCTACATCTCCGGTAAAGACGACCAGCAAGCCATTGAAGCCGGCAGGTGGCTTCACGAGCGATGATTTGTTTTCGAATGTTTGGGAGTAACGTCACTGCGGCTTGGAGAGGCGACAGTTTGGGAACTCTGCGACCGCCAGAAAGCAGGCAGAGTCAAAAGATGATTAAAGACAGCTCAATGTTCCGAAGTGCTGAAATCGTGCTGTAAATGCCTGTTGCCAGTTCCAGTGCGCCAAACGTCATGTGCCGTAACGCCGTAATGCTTGCACCACGCCGGTTCTGACGCTCTGTCCAGCCTGTATAATGCTCTGAAGTCACCCTTCTGTCCGTTGCGCGTGATTGACCTCTCCTGCGCCCCTTGTCGCCCTCTCCCTTCGGTACGCATGCCATGCATGCAAGCGAAACTTGTCGCTCGTCTTCCATCCCCTCCCGCGACCCTCTTCATCCCCAAAGGCTTCTCCTCTCTTCTGCCAACTCAGAAGAAAAACCCACTAATCCACCACAGCACAATCACAACCGCGCTAACTATCCCCGCGAGCTTGAGCACAGCGACCTTGTTCCCACTCGCAGCCATCCTGCCCAGCCGCGTCGCGCTGCCCTTCAGACTGGTCCCGAAAGAAGAGAAGACCTCGTTGCTGCTGTCGATGACCCGCTGGTCCCGCGCGTTGTCGTAGATGTCGACAGTTACGCCCCGGAGTGCGGAGACCTTTGAGGCGAGCTCGTCGAGGCGGGAGTTGTTTTGGCGCTCGCGCTCGTAGGCGTCGGACATGGTGGTGGTGGGGGAAAGGTGGAGGGGGGGCCTGAGGAGGTTGCGCACGGTTAGGAGGTTGGTTGGGGGTGCTTTTCTATGGCGGCTTCGGGGGAGAACCAGGGGCGGTTCGTACGTCGGAGCTTGTGTTCGGGAGGAGATTATTCTGATATGCGGCCGGGTTTGCCTGTCGTGTGCTTTCTGGCTTGACTGACGCAGGTGTCTTTGTAACTTCAAGGTTGGCATTTCCTGTAGGGCTTATCTAATCTGCAGCCCTGGACGATCAAAGGCCGAACGATCGCCGACTTGGAGAATTACATCACATCGTGGGGAGATATTCCTGATATCGGAACAGAACGCTGCTTACTTGAATCCAGTGGTTTCATATTGGAAGTACCATATTACAAGTCACTGGTCTACCTTGTGGCAATAAGCATTCGCGTTACGCCCGGAGAGCGCACCGTAATCGTCGTCACCCTGGGCGCAGCTCACCCGACTCCAGCTCCACCTTGTCCGTCGCTCCGCGGTGCTCCGGACTGCTGCTGAAATCCTCCATACATATTACGCCAAATCCTTCTTCAACACCTCACTGTCTTTCTGTAGATAACCCTTTCGCTATTCCAAATAACCGCCAAAATGCCTATGGGAATCAACAACCCGCTGCCCTCGTCGATGAGCTCGGAATGTCGCAAGGCAGGCAAGATTCTCGCGTCATTCGTCGACCCACGGCAGGCCTTCGGTCCTGACAAGATCATACCTCCGCAAGTCCTCGCGCACGCAAAGGTACGCCCGCAACTACTATCTCAAAGCTCCGCAAGCCAGCGCACAAATCTCCTAAACCCCGCTCAAACCCCCGGCGGAGTGCCAAGCGCAGTCACTGACAAACCGCTCTAGGGCCTCGCGATACTATCAGTCTTCAAAGCCGGCTTCCTCGGCACCGTCCGCTTTGGCTCCGGCATAGTCGTCGCGCGCCTGTCCGATGGCTCATGGTCTGCGCCCAGCGCAATTGGGACCGCCGGCGGAGGTTTCGGCGGCCAACTCGGATTCGAGCTCACGGACTTCGTCTTCATCCTGAACAATGCCGCCGCCGTGAAAACGTTCGCGCAGATGGGCAGCATACAGCTCGGCGGCAACGTATCAATCGCGGCAGGGCCTGTAGGCCGCAACGCGGAGGCCGCAGGCGCGGCGAGTCTGAAGAGCGTGGCGGGCGTGTTTGCCTACAGCAAGACCAAGGGCCTATTCGCGGGCGTGTCGCTGGAAGGCTCTATTATTATCGAACGCAGCGACGCGAACAAGAAGCTGTACGGCCGGCCCGTGACCGCAGTTCAACTACTCGAAGGCTCAGTACCTGTTCCTCCAGCCGCGGACGCTTTGATGCGTGTTCTCAGCTCCCGCGCCTTCACCGGAGTAGGTGCTGGCGCGGACCCAGACGCAATGTACAACGACGTACCCGTCTATGATGACAGGCACGAGGATGTCGTATGGCAAGGTCGATCGGGAGCGGCTTATGGCGAAGGCGTACGGTCAGATCGAACAGGCGCGTCGGGAGAGGATGGATACGAGTACCGCGATCGGCCGCAGCGCGCTTCTACCTGGGCCGACGACGTATACGACCGTACGCCAGGCAGTGCAGGAGGTGTCAACCGCTCCTTCTCCACTCGCGCCAATCCGAATGAGACGTTTGACCGTCTCCAAGGCCGCACGCGCACAAGTAGCAACGTCGGGGATGACTACGAGTACAGTGACAAACCTAAGCCATCGCGGCCGACGGCGCCGAAGCCGGTTTTCAGACCGAAGGCAGCGAGTATGAGTCAGAACCAGGCGGTTGCGAAGTTCACCTTCGACGCGGATCAGCCAGGCGATCTGGGGTTCAAGAAGGGTGAGATCATCACGATCATTAAGAGGACGGAGAATCCGACGGATTGGTGGACGGGGAGGATCGGTGATCGAGAAGGTGTCTTTCCGAGGTGAGTACATTTGCATACACAACCTTGACGAAACAGTGCTGACGTGTGGGCAGTAACTACGTGGAAACCGTTTGAGGTGTCTCCGGCTACTCCGGGGGTTATGATGGATGGATCAGTCAAGTCTGGGGTTAGGCAGGGCGCATGCTAGTCAGTCTCTTTCAGTAATTCCTTCTCGCATAGCAAGGCGTTCAGAGTTTATGGTACAGGGTTTTTGGCGCTGCAGATTGTTCAGTAGATACCATGGATAAGATCTAGCGGACACTCTAAGTCGCCACCGGTGCCAAAAAACCTCTTGCCCCTTCAATAAGGCGCCTCACCCTTGTTGGGATCTTTCTATGCCAAACCAGCATTCTGAAGAGCATGGTAACGTAGCAACTGATTTCCTAGAAGAAACTTTCCTGGTGCAGCTTTTTCTCAGTGTCCGTTGGCAGCCTCATGTTTTGCCGGTTGCTTAGTTGTACGCTACTCCGGTATTCACCGTGCTTGATTTAATGCATCTAGGAAACCGGGCCATAATGTCTCCATAAACTCGTGATGTTCCCCCCAGGCTGGCGACTACCTCACTGTACACCCCAATCCTTTCAATATTTTCAAGTGCGCACTTCGTTGGACGTCAACCAAACTTCGAGGAAGGCGCAACCCCTTCAGTTAGGTACTGAACCGGTCATTTCCTTCACTACACAATCTCGCACTTCACCTTTTAGAAGGGCACGTGGGCCCACAGGGCCAAACGGCACGCTTGGTAACTTCCAAATTCTATACTTAGTTTGTTTCGTTCTGGAAACAACCTTTGTACTGCCTCCAAACGCTCCTACTCACAACAGCATAAAAATCACGCTGGATATCCGCTCAGCACTACGCAACTTCCTTCTAGAAAGATTACCCGTCCTTCCTAAAGATCAAGCGGGTCCCTCAAAACAACCGAAGAAAAGATATAGGCGACTCGATCCGCAGCCTTCTGCTTTTCATCTTTCATTCAGACTTCGTTCATCTCTACCTCCATTGACGCCCGCAGGCACTCCAGCGACAACATCTTTCTGATAAATACGCACCTCGGACTTTACCACTATATCCTTCCTACGACGGCTCCTTCATTGCAAAGATGCTGTCGAGAATTGCTCAGCGTATTGTCAGGAAGGCCGCTGTTCCCCGCACCAGCATCATCACCCGACCCTTTTCTGCCGTCACTTCCAGGCCACAAGACCTTGTCAAGGCAGAAAAGGTTCCTATCGTCACCTTCACCGGTGGCGAACGGCAATCATCTGAGCTGACAGTCGGAAAGACCTCAGGACCAGTCAACCCTCCCGGCGCCGACGAGCACAAAGCTGCTGTTGCTTTCGACAGTTCTCTCCTTCCGCGCCTCACGCCCACCATGGCCAAGTTCACCTTGCCCGGCAAGGTCGCAGTCGTTACTGGGTAGGTCTCTCTTCACGTCTCTTCACTGTCCATTAGCTCATCGATTTGGCAGCGCTGGTCGTGGACTCGGCTTCAACATGGCTCAAGCCATGGCAGAGGTCAGCGTTCGTGGAATCGCAATCATGGACGTTCAGCAACAACTTGGTGAGAAAGCCGCCAAGGAACTCAGCGAAGAGACCGGTGTCGACGCCCGTTTCTACATGGTCGACGTCCGCGATGGCAACTCCATCATCCGGGCTGTTAACGACATCGTCGGTCACTACGGCACCATCGATGTGCTTATCAACTCCGCCGGCATCGCCGAGTAAGACTCCCTCCTCTCCTTCCGTACGACAACATCCACTAACGTCAATCCTCACAGCTCAAACATCCCAGCCGAGACGTACGACACAGAAATGTTCCGCCGCTTAATCGACATCAACATCACGGGCACCTTCCTCGTCTCGCAAGCCGTCGGCAAGCACATGATCTCCGCCGGTCACGGCGGCTCCATCGTCAACATCGCCTCGATGTCCGGCAGCGTTGTAAACTACCCACAGGAGCAGTGCTGCTACAACACTTCCAAGGCCGGTGTCGTTATGCTCACCAAGTCTCTCGCCGCCGAATGGGCCAAACACAACATCCGGGTCAATGCCATCTCGCCGGGCTACATGGATACCGCGTTGAACCGCGTCCCGGCGCTCGACGCACAGAAGAAGATCTGGATCGAGCAGACGCCGCAGAAGAGGCTCGGTGCTGTCGACGACCTGAACAACCTCGCGGTTTACCTCGCTTCGGATGCATCGTCTTACATGACCGGCAACAATTGCACCATCGATGGTGGTTACACGCTTTGGTAAATGATGGCGGCGCTGACTTCCTTTCATCTACATTCTCTTCCTCTTTGTTATTCTTGAGCGTCCCCCTCCTGCACATACCCCTTGGTTGTCGATGAGCGCTGCAAGCGCTGGCGTTGGACTAGACTCGCATTGGGCAGGCGTACGCCCTTGGGTTGATCGGCTCTTGTTGGCATCGTCAGACTTCGAGCTGGACTGTATCGCGAAAGACAGGTGGGGCCAACCTACACAGCAACAACAAACTCTCTCACCTCTGCTCTGCGTAACTTCACGCTTCTGGTTTATTGTGCGCCTGGTTTTGGATTGGACGGCTTGGCATAAGCTGCTCGCAGTCTACATGAATGACACGGTCCTCTCCCTTCAGACCTTTGACGTTGACCGGCCAGCATCCCCGCTGCAAAAAGCTCATCCTGCCATCAAACAAAATTGCTTGTGAAAGGTTAGAATGTTCCATGCGGTAGATATGCCGGTCGCGGTCCAACCCGAAGGATAAAGGTACATGAATCTAGAACAATCATCAGCTTTCAACCAGATCGGAACGTCGGTGCGTGCGAATGTGGGCGGCTGAAAGCGTCTAGTGACCAACCTGTTACCCAGCGGAATTCGGATAAGAGTGTCCAATGTCCAACCTGCTACAGGACATCCGCCGATTGTTACGGTCTGAGGTTTGATTCTTCTTATTGCTGGCTGTTTTGCCTTTTCGCATTTCTCCTTTGGTCACATCCGCTACGGTAAGACCGGATATATTGGCTTTCCAAGGGGATTGGAACTTTGAGAATGATGCTAGATGAATGGAGCAAGAGTTGTTTTTATCATTGTTTGTTCAAATCAGGAGTGAGGACATGGCCAGGATGAGGAGAGTGTCTTGACACAGTTCCTAAGAGAGACGACGAGCGCTGAATAGGACTTGATAATTGTAATGGACCGCCATCTCAGAGGAGGAAATTCGAGATGCAATACTATGTCATACTTGAGCCTTGAGCTTTTGAAATCCGTCCAACTCGTACATGCTTCAATTACAAACCTCTGGATATCCGTTCAGTCAAACACCCCAACGCCCTGCTCCCGCAATGCAATGTTCACAGACCACTCCAGGCTACCATCTCTGCCCGTAGCCACCTCTCCCCCTGAACCCTCCGCCGCCGCGACCGAAGCCTCCCCCACCGCCCCTATATCCACCTCTCCCAAATCCGCGATCTCCATATCCACCGTCATATTCCCCTCTAGGCCCAGCCGGACTATGCTCCTCCTGTCGCTGCGGTGGTGGCCTGCCCTTCAGCTGCTTCTGTAGCTCCTCGTACGTCTTCCGCATCTGTGCGTACCCCAAATGCATCTTCCCGTAGAAGTGATCCGCCAGCCGCCTATCGTTGTCTAGTCTGCTGAGATACGCACCGCACACATCGCAAACTTGCAATTTCTGGTGGCCCGAGGGCCCTGAGGTGTCTGACAGCGCCTTGAGCTCCCGTTCCCGATCCTCCTTCGTGTGCTTCGCCTGCTTAACCTTGAAGAACTCCGTCACGGCCGTGTTTACGGCGCCTTCCTCAGCGAGGATCTGGACCTCGAAGAGGCCGCTTTCGATGGTGATGGTGAGGTCGGAGATTTGCTTGAGCTGTACCATCTCGCGTTAGCACTCCTACTCATGCGCCGCAACAACTGCGCGCAACTCACCAGCGCATTCGTCTGCCGAATCTCATCCGGCGTCTTCTCAAGCCTCCTCTGCGCGGTATCGATCCTCCGATTGCACTCGTCGACGTACTTCTGCATGTCCCGCAGGTAGTCGTACTCGAAGCCCCACCGTTTCTTCTGCTCCTCGCTCGCGCTGTCGTACTCGTTCTTTAGCGCCTCGGAATGCGTTTTCGGACACGGGCCGAAGTCTTGCTTGGTGTTTGTGAACAGGTCGTGGGGACACGTGCCGACGAGGTAGGAGCGGCAGACTTTGGGGTCGGTGATGGAGAGTTGGGGCGCGCGGGTGCCGGGGCCGGACATTAGTTGCTCGCCCATGAGCTGCTCTGAGCAGATAGTGTTAGTGAACGCGTATAGGTAGAGTGCGGAGCGTATGCCCACCGAGCAGCTTGCGCTGTTCCGCCGCCATGGTGGGCGGTTTTTTTATGGGCTTTTACTCGATCTTAGCACAGATGTCGATAGACGAAGCCCGTGGACTTGAGTGAGAATGGCGCTGCAACTTTCAGGCTGTTGATGGTGGAGCACAGTTTGTGTCGCTAACCTCGAAGCTCTCGAGAAAGTTCGGATGCGGTTCTCGCGGAAGACGCGCCGCCGCTGCTCGCTTCTGCAATGCCCGTCGACCATGGGTTTGCGGCGGCCAGCACCCCCGAAGTGCCCTCCGCAGCGCATCACAACCCCCGGCTGAAGAGCCGCAATGCTCCTTCATGTCCGCTTCCTTCTGTCCTTTCTGTGCTTGTTCTTCTCCCAGGTCATTTTAGCGTCGTCTTCTGATTATCACGAGCGCCTGCTCCTCCGCCCACTCCCTCAGAATGCACTACTAGCCTCATTCAACTTCCGCAGTAACGAGTCTTTATCGAGCTTCGAGCAACAGAACTTCAGATACCTCCCGCGATCCGTAGGGCAGATACTTCAGCATGCCCACACCAAAGAGCTTCATTTACGGTTCAGTTTCGGTCGCTGGGATGCAGAAAGCTGGGGTGCAAGGCCTTGGAATGGAGCAAGAGAGGGGGGTACGGGTGTGGAGCTATGGGCGTGGGTAGAAGCAGAGACGGATGGCGAGTAGGGCAAATAACTCTTCAGATGTATGGATATATGCTAAGCATATGGCAGGGCGAATGCACGATGGCTGACACTCACCAACGCCCTTTCTGGCCTTTTCTGCGCATCGTTGAACTTCATAGACTCGACTAAGACAATACGACCTGTCGAGATCTTTCAGCCAGAGGGGAACCATCAGGATGCCAATCTGCACCTCCTTCATGGCGCCCTGCCGCATGAGGTGGTCTGCACGGAGAACCTGACGCCGTTCCTCAAGCTGCTCCCCTGCAAGGGTAAAGCAGGTATATCAAGCTTGCTGGACGGTCATAAGCTATTCGACGCATCATGGCAAACCATGTCGATCGACGTCAGACCGGTTTGTCCCACGGATGGTGGCGAGTGTATCATTGAGATTGAGCAGACAGTAGACATGGTGCTGGACATCGACCGGTCGAAGCGACCTCGCGACAATCCGATCCCCCGCCCCGTAAAGATAGAGGATATTACTTGTGATACCTCGAAGCCGTACAGTTCACAGGATTCTTGCTATCCGCTAGACCATGTCCTGGAGCCGTCGTGGAGCGTCGCTGAGATATTCGGACGTCCGTTGAAAGGCGCATGCCCGCTTACAGCAGCCGAGGGGGATGAGTCGGAAACAGTGTGCCTCAACGTGCCCCCCGAGCGGGATGTCGAAGTCCGTACGCAGGGATACCACGCTCAACGTATGCGGGAAGGGGGCTTCCTCCGCTGCTACGAGCTTCCAACAGGCGAAGATTTTGACCTCTTTCTCGCCGAACAGTCCCTTGAGACTACGATACCGCTGCCGCAATCCCCCCTCTACGCCACCCGCTCAATCGTCGGCCATGGTCAAGAACGCGGCGGTGTCCAAGCCGTCATTACCAACCCTTCAGATGCAGCCGTCGACCTGGCGTATCTCGAATCCCTGCCCTGGTTTATGAAGCCCTACCTGCACACCCTCAAGGCCACGATCACACCCACCAGCGACAACTCTAGCTACACGCACCCCATCAAAGAAACTTACTACCGTCCCGCCGTCGACCGCCGTCGTGGCACCCATCTCGAGCTCCTCCTCACAATCCCGCCCGCATCGACCCTCACGCTCTCCTACGACTTCGACAAGGCCATCCTGCGCTACACTGAATACCCTCCTGACGCCAACCGCGGCTTCGATGTTGCACCGGCGGTAATCCGCCTCCTCTCGTCTTCTGGAGAAGAGTCACCCAAAGGCGTCTACGTCCGCACGACGAGCCTGCTGCTTCCGCTGCCGACACCTGATTTTAGTATGCCATATAACGTCATTATTTTGACGAGCACGGTCATGGCACTGGGGTTCGGCAGCATCTTCAACATCCTTGTACGACGCTTCGTCGGCGCCGACGAGGTGGAGAAACGGGGACTTGCGGGGTTGAAGGGGGTCCTGCAGGGGAAGATTGGGCGGTGGAGAGCGAGGTTTGGGGGGAAGGGCGCAAAGGAGCTATAAAGTCTTTATACATTAGATTCTGTGAATAGGGATCTATCAACGCTCTAAGCTTGCTTTGGTCGAGTCTCACATTCACAGAGTATGCAAATGCGACGCTATTGATGGCTAATACTATATCATGTGACGTTTCGTCTACTCACGTGACCATATTGGACGCTACGACACTTCCTCGCGAGCCATCGTATACTCAATCTAGTCCTTAGTGGAAAGTATGGAATGTCGGCCAATCGTAGTTACGATAAGAAGAGTCTCAATATGAACATCAGCAGTCATGAGTGGGACGAGAACACGAGTCGGGCATGCTGACCTGCTCAAGTGGCTTGAGGCTGAAAGCTGCGGAATAGATTCTATTGGCCTCGTGTCCAGCTCCAACTATGTTGGATTCCCCCACGATGCAGGAGCAGAGCACATTTGATACGGCTCTGACGCCCGCTGTTGGACAACCGTGTTCCCATTCTTTGCGTTCCTTAGTCTCAAGTCGTCCGGAGGGTTTGGTTCTCAGTCCCATGTTCTCCAGTGAGGGGAGAACTGTGAAACTATCGACGCCAGCATACAGTCGTGTTTTTGTACGCGGTTCCCATTTGTCGACATATCTCTAGTCTCGCAGTGCCTTTAAGTCAATCTTCAGTTCAAAACCTTTGTCCCAAGTCATCAACCTTCAAACGCACAAACCACATGGCATGAGGCAACCCTCTCGCTGATCAGGCGTGGTATCAGTCCGACGCCACGCCACCAAGCCATCATCCTCCTTCCATGAGATATGGCACTCGCATCAAATCACTCCATGACCCACGGTTGGGTCGACTCCCCAGACACGCGCGGCACGATTGACATCGTCTGGAGCTGCCTCGGCACGCTGTTCCTCTGCAGCTGGGGCGTGCTATGTCTAAACGTGCCCGCAGCTTCAGATGGGTACTGGCGCATCCTTGGCCGAAAGCTACGTTGGATGTGTCTGGCGATCTACGGGCCTGAATTCATCCTCACGTCTGCCATGGGGCAATGGTACCCAGCACGAGCGTCCGTGCGGGCTTTTCGGTTGCTGGGCCACGAGGAGTGGACGTTACGCCATGCCTTCTTTGCGGATATGGGCGGCGTCGCGCTGGCTATGCCTGATGGTGCACTGGCGCCTGTTAATGCCTATCAGCTGCTTTACCTGGTTAAGGAGGGTTATACGCCGATGCCTCAGATCCCCCTCCAGGCAATCAACGACAAGGATAAAGCCAACGGGTTCGCGAGGCTGATCGTCGTCCTGCAAACGGTGTGGTTCGTGTCGAAATGCATTGGGCGCGCGGCGCAAGGTCTGGCCATTACAACATTCGAGCTCACGACGCTGGCCTTTGTCTTCTGTACGCTGGCGACCTTCTTCTGCTGGCGGCACAAGCCGCTGGACGTCGACACGCCGATCGTGTTGCATATCAGCACGATACCTACGGAACCGCATCAGAGGCACGGGAGCCCTGACCCCGAGCGCTCCGCCTTCTCCTTCTGGGATCTTCCGGACACCGAACACGTATACTACATCACCACCGTCCTGCAGCACCTCGGCTTCGGCCCTCCCACCGCGGAGCACACGCGCCGGTATCCAACCCGCCTGCCCAACGACCGCCTCCCGCTAACCTTCGACACGCCGACCTTCGCCGTGCTGCTCACCCTCGTCTCCGTATACGCCGCTATGCACCTCGCGGGCTGGAACTTCGCGTTCCCGAGCCCAACCGAGCGCGTCCTGTGGCGCATATCGAGTAGTACCATGTTCGGCGCCATCGTCGTCTTCTGGATCATCGACCGCGCGGCGATGTGGTACCACAACTCGCCCCTCAGCATTGCTACGACTAGAGACAGCAGCCGGAGCTTCCACAGGATCTTCTCCTCCAACAACACCCAGCTGCCTGCGAATGCTCGCCTGCACGCCCTACCCCCAGCCGGCGCCGCCATCGAAGCAGATGTGGATGTGGGCGTGCGGAAAGTCCAGCACTACTTCTCCGCCATCGACTCCTCGCCCTGGATGGCACTCACGCTCGGCTTGATTGGTATGGCATACTCGGTTGCGAGGCTGTATCTGCTGATTGAGTGCTTTGTCGGGTTGCGGGCCCTGCCGGCAAGCGCGTTCGAGGAGGTGAGGTGGGCGCAGTTTCTGCCGCATTTGTAGTTTGGCGAGGGTTGCTACGTGGAGGATTGGGCGTAAGGGGGGCGCGGTGCATGGATTGGCAGACTCGTAGGGAAGAGCATGGACGCTTTTGCGTGGAGTGGGACTGTTTATGTGATTGGCCTTTGAGAGTTGAGGCGGGCTTGGACAGGTAGTATTGCTCGGGTGACTTTAGGATCGTTGACAGGATGTGATTGGGAACGGGCTGCGAGTTCTTCCAACAAGACACGTCCTTGCCACGACTCGGCGGCTCCCTTACATTTTCATTGTTGCTCACTGCTTAAGAGTCCCGTCAGCGAGGAGCGTTCGTTTGTGATGGTGTTTCAGCATCGTCAATGCTCCATAGTCAGTCAGTCACATGTCTTCACTTAATTCACCAACAAGCAAGTCGCAAAAGCTAAAAAGTGGATGGTCCCTCTCGGAGTCGAACCGGATCCCAGTGGGAATAAAAAAAACCAGTTCGTTCTTATTAAATCACGGCAGCCGGGGGATCTGTCTGTAGCCGCGTTGGCACGTATTTTTCGTGGTAGCAGGTAACAGGTACCTTTTGCCCGCATGCACATGAGCCAACGTACCAAATCTGGTTGAAAGTAAAAATGAAAGCTTGCAATCTATGTACCAACTGTTTTGTAGTGTGTGGCACGGTCCCGATATGTCTAACGAACCTCCCTCGCATTTGACCATCAGTCAACATCGGCCGTCATGCTTGTCATATTTCGCGACAATTTGAAACACAAGGTTGGTCATCCTATTCTCTGGTTCGCTGGACCTGCTCCCGGTTACGCAGCCTAGTCTCTCTCTCTGCTCAGAACTCTTTGAAATATCGGACACGGACCGCTTCAAGTTGCGGCATGGGGGATGCAAACGATACGATCCTGGCCGAAAAGTTCCCCATCAGACCGAGCTGCAAGACGTTTTCGAAGCGGAGGTTTGATACCTACGAACCCTCCCTATCGGTAAAATTGGTACGGATTTGCCGCCTATGAGGTGCTCCAAATTGACAACACCACCACCCGCGCTATCATGCCCGTCATAACCTCATAACCAACAGTCCAGCTTTGCACCACTCCCCCCCTCCCCGCAGACTCAGATCTAATACGGCGTCCTACACCACCTCACACGTCCCGCCAATAGCCCTCCCCCCTAACCCCCCCACCCGTTGCGCTCCTCTGCGGCGGCATCGCCCTATTCGGCGTCCCCCTACCACCCGGCCCAGGGACCGGCGCAGTAACACTCCTCATCTGCATCTGCGGACCCGGCATCATGGCCCTTCCCGCGACAGGGCCACCAGGCCGAAACGCGACATAACTCCCCCTGCTCGGGTCCCGACCAGCGCCTCCGGCAGCAGCGGCAGCAGCGGCGAAACCAGGCGGCGGATAGGGTAGTTGTTGTAGTGGCGTCGTGGCGCGCAGGCGGTCGAACTCGCCTTCCCAGTCGCCTGGACCTTGCTGGTGCTGGTGCTGCTGGTGCTGCTGGTGCTGGTGCTGCTGGTGCTGCTGGTGCTGCCGCCGGAAGTGTGGGGGCGAGGGTCGACGAGCTGCTAGTGGGAAGTCTGGCTGGGGTTGGTACGCCATACCAATCCCACAGCTCTGCCCGGGGAGCGGGGGTTCGTCTTCGAGCGGCGAGACGGGCGAGACGGCGCGGCTGTGGCTGTGGCCATTCGGGCCGGGCGTCCAAGCGCGGCTCATGGCGCTGACGGCTGTGTTTGAGCGGGTGGGTAAGGGGTCGCGGGGAGGGTTGTACGGATTCGTATCCTGCCGCATTGGAGGGGCGCTCATCGCTGTCGGGGCAGGCGAGGCGCGGCCAGGAGGGCCGAAGGGGGAGTTAAGCCGGACAGGGCTAGCGCGAGGCGGCATGTAGTGTTGGGGCCCGGCTGTGCTGCTGGAGAAGGACCGGTCTATGGGAGGCTGCCGGGGACCAGGTTGGTTGTTTCGGGGTTGCAGGGGCATGGTGGGGGAGTCGGAGCGGCCCATGTCGCCTGCGGTGCGCAGGAGGGGGGCGTTAGAGATGGTGGAGGTGTAGCTCATATCCGAGGCGGCGGTGAGCTGCGTGTTTGTTCTTGTTGGTGGGCCGGGTCGCGGGTCGATGTTGGGGAGCGTAGGATGCTCCTGCAACAGTCCAGTCTCGCTGCTCACGCTGCCCGGTGTGTTGGTTCTCGATGGCGGCTGAATTCCAAATGGCAGCAAAGTTGGCCGGGTGTCGGTTGTCGAGAAAGTGAACTGGGAGGTATTGTCGCTATCAGACGAGTTGTCTGCGAGGACAGGCAAGGTCGGTTGGCGCTTGGGTGGCATGCCAGCAGAGTGTTGTCCGGTCCTCGTGGCTTTCTGCGCTTTCGCTTCCTGCTTCTCCAATGCCTTCCTGGTCTTCTTACCGATGATCCTATCAAGACGCGAGTCAATCTTCCTCCGGCAGTAGTTGCGAAGTCGGCCGTCGCTGCTCGGGATGTAGTGCCAGAGAAACACCAGGTAGAGGATTAGAGCTATGATGAGGGAGATGGCGGAAAAGACCCAGATGACGAGGGTGAACATCATGGTAAAGAGCACGAGTGCATGCTCCTTCTCGAGCTCGTATAGCACCTTGACGTTGATAAAGAACTGCTCGAATGGCGAAGTGTGGCCATCCCCAGCGTGTACGCCTTCGGGCGCGAGGTTGGATTTGAAGGCAGCCCACAGTGTAATTCCGTTAATGACTATGCGGGGTCCTTCGGCGAGAATGATGCGGATAGCACCTGCAGTCAAGTCAGCTTTGTGGACATGAGCCAGGAGAACACAATCACGCACCTTTGAACTGGAAGTAGACAAACAGCGCAACATAATCAACCCCTTTCTTACTCTTCGTCAGCTCAGCGAAGACCAAGAACCGCCGCCATCCCCTTCCGTCCTTCCCCGGGCGAATCGACTGTAGGACAACGGCCAACGGATCCAGATAGCTCTCGGCAACCCCGCCAGCCTTCATGACTCTAAACGCCCTGAGGTACTCGAATCCAAGCAGCAACCAGGATATGATGATACAGATGGCGAACACCCATTTGGTGACATTGAACGGGACAAGTGGTAGGAACTGGCCGGGCCATTTGTTGAAGGCTAGAAGATTGACGGCGGTGAAGGTGTCGGCGGCATAGACGGCGATGGAGATGATGACAAGGATCCAGAGCCAGATGTAAGAGAGGATAGTCCAGCAGGAGTCAGAGCGGAAGTCGGACAGTGTCTGTTTGATGCGTTAGCTTGCCTCTTGGGTGCCTTCGGGATAATGTTAAAGACGACAGGAAACAAGACTAGAGGAAGCGGGTCATGGCCGCTCCAAGCTGGCAAGATCTTTCGGGCTGGGGAACGACGATATCCCATCTCCCTGAGTCTAGATCTTGACTGCTGAGGCCAACCTTAAGCGGCCAGACAGCTTCACAGACAGACTGAGAGTCCCTTGGTGCCGCAAGTGCCACCGTCGAATGACGCACTACCGCCGAGCAGACCGCAGATGAACCGCGCCCCTCAGCCTCAGAAGCCAACTTACAAGATAAGCCCATTTATGGTCCTCGGTCACTGCCTTTTCCCGGTCGCCACAACAGCCCATAGCGACTGGTCTTGTATGGGCACCAGCACGCCTTGCTAACGTCGAAAAGAATCTCCAGTCCGGCCGGAGGTCGTAGATCCAGTAAAACGGAAAGCGTGCGCTTGTCCAGGGATCTTCCTGGTATGCGCAGTGGTAGGTCGTGCGATCTATTCAGGCCGTCCTGGATACCTTCGGTATTACAGTCCAGCTGCCGTACCACCAGCGGCTTCGTGAAGGAAATGCGAGGAGTGAGCGAGTGTATCGATACACTTCCGATGAGGTCGATTCGACGTGGGCGAAAGGAATGTGCTCGTGTCAAGCTTCGAATTCTAGAGACGGTGGCGAGCTGTCCGTGGAATGTGCATGGTCTCGGGCGGTGATTCGCGCTGCGGATCGGGTTGGACAAAGGAATGTGGTTGTTCACAAAGAGCAGTGACAGTAGCGGCGATGGAGTTTGGTCTTCTGCAGACAAAGGAAAGGTCGGTTATCGTCTCAGTTAGTGCTCCAGGCGTTGTCGCACTCTTCGGTAGTGACGGTCGCGATTCTAGAGCTCACGAAGCTCAATACTCATTCTTCAGGACGAGCGCAAGTGAAGTAGTAGTAGTAGTAGTAGTAGTAGGAGAGAACGGCAATGCAAACCACAATAGTCCGCAATGTATTGTTGGCCAGCACTCAATGCCAGACCACAGCCAGACGACCAGCTGTCGCAACAGAGAGGGAAGGACAGTGAGGGAGTTGAAACACAAGCCTGGGGAGCTCCGGCGCATACAAGTCTGACGAGCGACGTTTGAGGCAGGTCGCTAGCACCCCCGCGCGCCAATCAGATCCCCCAACACACAGCGGCCGTCCCGAGGTGCCACACGGCGCTAAACCTGTTCCTATCGGGGCCGGAGAGCGCCCAGTCGGCAGCCTCCAGCGGTGTTGCGCAGAGCCGCTTGGCCCAGGCCGCATGGGCGGCTGATGGAAAGAGCATGGTCTGGAAGACGCCAATCTGATTGTTTTTTTGTGCTTGTGTGCAATCGTACCAAGTAAACGAACTCTAAGTAGCATACCCCACGCAAACCCCGAAAGTCTACACCTCCCTATACATGCAGCTTTTCTGCCCTGCGAACACCTCACAACTCATCATGAACGTCCGGCTCATCGTCTCCCGCACCCGCACCAGCACCACCGCTGTACAGCTTGCTCGTGATCGGGTAGGCGACATTACTCAGCTTCTCCTTCTGCTCGTTGAAGTCCTCCGTCGTAGCCTCCGCGCCATGCGACTCAAGCCAATCCTGCGCCTCCTTGACAGCCTCCATCAGCGTCTCCTTGTCGTCCTCGTCGATCTTGCCGCCCAGACCCTCTTCATCGTTGACCTGGTTCTTGAGGCTGTACGCGTAGTTCTCCAGTCCGTTGCGAGCCTCGATGAGCTCGCGGTGCGCCTTGTCTTCGTCGGCATACTTCTCCGCCTCCTCGACCATGCGCTCGATTTCCTCGGCTGTCAGGCGACCCTTGTCGTTCGTGATGGTGATGGACTCGGTCTTGCCAGTTCCCTTGTCGGCGGCGGAGACCTTGAGGATGCCGTTTGCGTCCAGCTCGAAGGCGACTTCGATCTGAGGAACACCGCGAGGGGCCGGAGGAATGTTGGTGAGCTCGAATTTGCCGAGGAGGTTGTTGTGTTTGGTTTGCGTACGTTCTCCCTATCGGCACGTTAGCTCTGCTTCGGTTTCCAGGCCGGGAATTGACCGTCAGCTTACTTCGTAAACCTGGATCAAGACCACCGGCTGGTTGTCAGCCGCCGTGGAAAAGATCTGAGACTTGCGGGTGGGGATGGTCGTGCCGCGCTTGATCAGCGTGGTCATGATGCCGCCGGTCGTCTCGATACCCAGGGTGAGTGGGTTGACGTCCATGAGGACAACACCTCCGACCGTCTCTTCGCCAGCAAGAATGCCGCCCTGGACGGCGGCGCCGTATGCGACAGCCTCATCGGGGTTGACGTCCTTGCGGGCTTTCTTGCCGAAGAACTCCTCGAGCATGGCCTGGACCTTAGGAATACGGGTGGAACCACCAACGAGGATGATGTCATCCTTGAAAACGTCAGCTGCAGACCTAACACTGTACAACAGCTCAGAGATAACCTACGATGTCGCTCTTCTTCAGCTTGGCATCATCAAGAACCTGCTGAACGGGCTTGAGGGTCTTCTTGAAAAGGTCGCTGTTCAGCTCCTCGAACTTGGCGCGGGTAAGTGTCTCCGAGAGGTCATTGCCATCATGGAAGGACTCGATTTCCTAGCCGTGTACGTTAGCCGAGTTAACGTCGCGGAGCAACATAAGCACTTACGATCTTGGTCGACATCTGGGAGGACAGAGTTCGCTTGGCCTTCTCGACCTCACGCTTAAGCTTGCCCATGGTCTTGGCGTTCTTGGTGACGTCGGTGTTGTGCTCCTTGTTGTACTTCTTGGTGAAGTGCTGGATGACACGCTGGTCGAAGTCCTCACCACCAAGGTGGGTGTCACCAGCGGTAGCCAAAACCTCGAAGACACCTTTCTTAATGTTAGTCTTGCCTGGTGTATAGGAGCCGGTTTGCATACCCTCGTCAACAGTCAGGATCGACACATCGAAAGTACCACCACCCAGATCGTAGACAACGATGTTGCGCTCGGACTGGTCCTGCTTGTCGAGGCCATAAGCCAGAGCGGCTGCGGTGGGTTCGTTGACAACACGGAGGACGTTCAAGCCCGCGATGGTACCGGCATCCTGCTAGGGGTTAGCTTTTGTAGGCCTCATCAATCTTGAGATACCGTACCTTAGTTGCCGCACGTTGAGCGTCGTTGAAGTAAGCCGGGACAGTCACAACGGCGTTAGTCACCTTCTCGCCGAGATAGCTCTCTGCGACCTCCTTCATCTTGCCTGTTTGCCCTTATCAGCTTATGTAAATCCATATCGGAAACCAGAGTAACGGACCCAACACCATGGCGCTAATCTCCTCTGGGGTGAACGTCGTCTCTTGATTCTTGACGTCGACCTTGATCCGGGGTTGACTATCTTTGTTGACAACGGAGAACGGGAAGTGCTTGATGTCTGCCTGCACAGTCTGGTCGTTGAATTTGTGTCCAATCAGGCGCTTCCTGCGAGCACGTTAGTGTCCGCCTTCTCTGTGATGTCCACGGTGTCCTCCTACACGTCGAATATCGTCCGGTGAGGGTTCGAGGCGTATTGATTCTTCGCGGCGTCTCCCACGAGTCGCTCGTCGTCTGTGAAGGCCACCCATGATGGCGTAATACGGTTGCCCTGGTCATTGACCAGAATCTGGCTGAAAGTCAGAAATGCTTGCGCTTAGGAGGAGAAGGCGGATTGCTGTACCTCGACCTTGCCGTTCTTCATAACACCGACACATGAGTAGGTTGTCCCCAGATCGATGCCGATGACAGGTCCTTGGATCTGAGAGTTGTTGTTCATGGTCGTTTGATCCTCTGCGCGTGCAGTGGAGCCGAGGAGGACCATAGGCGCAAGGAGGACGAGGAGAAGGTAAAAAACGGTTGACCAGGCAAAGCGGGACGAGCCCGCTGTGCTAGACCTTGGGGCCATTTCGGAAGATGTGATACGTGAGACTGCAGATGTGGTTCGCCTGCTGTATGGCTTGAGGGAGGAGGAGAAAGCGCGGAGGAATGGTTATGCGTCCCTAAGCGGTGGGCGGTGCTCTTTATTTCGCGTCCGCAGTAGAGAACGAGGAAAGCGCACAACTGGACGCAGATGTTCAGACTCAAAGAGAAGACAAACAGCAGAAGGAGATGGAATGTTGGGGGTTGAGTCTGAAAGGAGGAAAGGAGGAAAGAAGTTCTAATAATGACGGCGATTCGAAAAGACACAGGTGGCATTTACTGAATTGTGCCAGCCCGAGCTCCAGCGCTGCAGGGGTGCGCGGCCGCCCTGCCAATCAGCTGCGAGCGACGCTCACCGCCTGGATGCAGGAGTTTGCCGCTGAGATTCTGTCTATTTCGATCTCTCACGCTGAGCCTCAGCCGTAACTTCTTTGTCTGCTGATTATGAAGAGGCCACCGTGGTCCTCTATGACTGTGACACTGGCATCTGAACATGTGATCTGGTCCATCTGAAGTTCAAGGCGTTGATTTTCCATTCCTATCTTTGCCAATCGTTCCCGTAGCCTCTAAGTCCTTCGTACACTTCGTAAGCCTCTATAACAGCCAAATCTCTCCCTCACAACTTCTGCTCCTTCTTCTCCTTCTCCAGCTTATCACTCCGATGCTTCTTCCCCCTCCCACCAAAGCCCCAGCGGATCTGATTCGCAACCTGGATCTCCACGCCCAGCTCCTCGGCCCAGTACCACACCAGTCCCGGGTTCTTCTGAAACATGCGCCCCACAATCGCCATATCTATTCCCTCCTCCAGTATATCGTTCGCCTGCTTACCCGACGTGATGGTGCCTACAGCACCTACTGCCATTTTGTCACCGACAGCCTTCTTAACCTCCTTGGCGAACGGCACTTGGTATCCAGGTCCGGACTTGATTTTTTGTGCTGGGTGATTGCCGCCCGATGAGACGTCGAGCAGGTCAACGCCCTTGCTGGCGAGGATCTCGGTAAGCCGGACAGTGTCCTTCACGGTCCAGCCCTCGACGTCCGTGTCCTCGAGCCAGTCCGTCGCGCTGATGCGGAGGAAAAGCGGCATGCTATCCGGGATTGTCTGCCTCACCAGATCGGTGACTTCAAGAGTGAGTCTGGTGCGTCCCTCGAAAGAACCGCCGTACTCGTCCGTGCGCTTGTTGCTGGCCGGAGAGATGAACTCGTGCAGAAGGTAGCCGTGGGCGTTGTGGATCTCGATGGCGTCAAAGCCGCAGGCCAAGGCGCGTTGGACGGAGTCTTTGAACGCCTTCTTGAAGTTGGTGATGTCCTCTTTCGTCATCTCCTTTGGCTGGGCGTGCTTGTCGTTATATGGGATGGCGCTGGGCGCGTAGACCTCGTCCGGCCAGCCGTTGAGCTATGTCCAAACTCAGTATCTGATTTCTCCACCAGCAGACAAAAAGGTTTGTCACAAACCTCGGGCCCAGCAACCTCCCCGCTGCTCAACCACGGCGCAACCGTGCTGGCCTTGCGTCCCGCGTGCGCGAGCTGAATCCCGATCTTCTGCCCTTGGCTGTGGGCGAACTCAACGATCCGCTTCAGCGGCTCCATCTGGCTGTCCTTCCACAGCCCCGAGTCCTCGGGTGTGATGCGGCCCTCCGGCACTACTGCCGTCGCCTCAACGAAGGTGATGCCGGGCCCGCGCTGGACTATGCCACCGAGGTGAGTCAAGTGCCAGGCTGTATGGTGGCCATCCTCAGCGGAGTATTGGCAGAGGGGCGAGAGCATGATGCGGTTCTGGAGGGTGAGGCCGCGGAGAGTGAGGGGCTGGAAGAGCTTGGGGATGGGCTTGCCATCTTCTTGGGGGTCGAAGGCGGTGCCGGCGGGTGGTTCTTGCGCGGGTGTGAAGTAGGAGATCTGGTATTGGTCATGACATGTTAGCTCGTGTGTGGACGAAGAACAGAAGTTGCGCTCCCAAGAGAGCCGCAAGCGCACTGTTCGTTTACACGGCTCAGAACTCGTTCTTGAGCGTCAATTGGAAGTGAGCGGATGGCTGTATAGGCTGTAACGGAAGACAATGCGGGAATCCGGAGAAAACAGAGATAGCCTTACGCCTGGAGCTGCCTTGTTGACAATGTGAGGCTCCTCGTGGATCTTCTCTGTGACGCCGTGGTGGGAAGACATTTTTGCTATTAGTAGCTCGAGACTGAATTGACTCAAAGACTTCAAAGGAGGTGTGCAGCTGGTTTGGAGAACAGTAAAGGAACGAGGACGAGATACGCAGTTCTACTAAAACATCCCAGAGCTTGCTCTGAGGCAATGCTTACAAAACATCGCACTACCTACCGATCATCGGAAGCATTGTAACAGTCACGTCATTCCTGCAGTGGGAGTCTCACGTAACGCCATGGGAGCCGGGCACATTCGCCCTTGAATGCCCCGGAGAACAAGCCGTTAAGCCGTCGAGTTTGGATCTGCCGCAATCGCATGCGAGTTCAGGAACCACGATGGAAGTCTACGAGACGTTGCGACATCCTGAGCTGTTTCGCGGGATGACGCTAATTAGCTAGCTTTAGCGCGGCTAATTATCCTTCCTCTTCTTGCTAGTGAGAGGTTAGGGCGGCGCCTTCTAATATCAGATAAGATAGGAGCTAATAGAGCGCGGCGTGACATATTGATGGTGAGGTTCTCAGAGGGGTGTGGAGAGGTGTATATAAATCTAGCTGGTTTTCTCGCTTAAGTGGCGAGTCCTTTTGCGGCAAAAGTGTAGATTTGTTCGTCCTCTTCGTACGGCATCCAAACCAACCCAGAAGAATTCCATGCCACTCCCTTGATAATCAGACCTCGCAATCAAGCCTCTTTCACCGGAAGAGAAGCCCGATGTATTCTTTACCAGCCCTCAATGGCTGTCAGCCTAACATTCAACCCTCCCTTCGGCTTACTCGTAATCCCACCCCCGATCTCCAGCACATAGTCCTCCTTCTCCAACTGCATCTCAAACCTCCCCGCCCAAGCCGCGACCAAGCACGCAAACTCTGCCTTCGCAAACCCCTGCCCAATGCAACTCCTCGGCCCATGCAAGAACGTCAAGAACGAATAGTTACTATCCGCCCCTCCCGTATTAGCTCTGCCGGGCCCAAGCCAGCGCTCCGGGTTGAACTCTAGCGCATCGTCGCCCCAGAGCTCTTTGCTGACATTGACGGCCCACGGCGAGATGATGATGGTGGTATCCTTGGGGATGAAGTGGCCGAGGATCGTGCTGTCGTTCGCCGCTGCTCGTAGGGTGAGTCCAACGGGCGAGAAGACGCGGAGGACCTCGTTGCAGACGGCGTTGAGATACGGCAGGCGATCGATGTCTGTGGAAGAGACCTGTGCTGCTGGGTCGCTGATCGAGGGTAAGCCGCTTCTGATTTCCTCCCGTAACCGGCGCTGCACGTCTGGATGCCGGCAGAGCAGGTAGACAGCCCAGGTCAGGGAGGAGGCGGTGGTCTCGTGGCCCGCGGCGAGGAACGTCATGAGTTGATTGACGAGATCCTCGTCGGTGAAGCCGCCGGATTCAAGCGCTACGGAGAGGATGTCAACGTCGGTGCGCTCGGCCTTCTCGAGCTTCTGCTTCTTCGCTTGGATCATATCGTAAGCTGTCCGCTTAATCACCTTGGAGGCTTCCATCACCTCTTGGTTGCGCTTGACCGGGAGTGCGCGCAGGAACCACAGAGGGAGTATGAAGCCCAGCATCCCCAGGACGCGTGCGCTGCCAGATTGCGAGAAGATGTTGCGGTAGGTTTGATACAGCTCGTTGTTGGGGTCTTGCACAGCGTTGAAGTCTTGGCCCATGCCGGCAACCCCGATAATGTCGAGCGTGACTCGAGAAGCCCAAGTGCTGATCTCGAGGACGGAATTGGGCTTCTCGTCCGTGGAGGGCTCTTGGATGGCTTTTGTCATCGCTTCAGTGACTTCGCGAGATTTGGACCAAAAGACTGGATAGAGGTCTTTAACGTGGCGGAATGAGAATGCTGGCATGAGGTTCTTTCGTTGCCGCTGTAACGACATCAGCGAATATTTCTGATGAACCAAATGTGGGCGTGAATCGACTGACTTTGTGCTCATCGCCCTCAGCCAGCAGTATACCAATGCCTAGAATCTGTCCGATGCCTTCTCTGAGCCGCTTTGGCTTAATGAACTCATAATTCTTGGTGACTAGCACTTCTGCAAGCGCTTTAGGCGACGTAAGCAAGACCCGCTCGTCGTTGAAAGCAAACTGATATCGTATAATGCCGTCGTTTGGCACTTCTTGCACCCATTGTCTTTGAGGTTCACCTGCTGGTTCCCTCATTATTTTGAAAAAGTGGCCCATGAAGATCGAGCCTCCCTGCAAGCATATTCGTTAGAGTAAGCGTGAGATACGTTACGAGATGGCTCACTGAAGGCTTAGGAATGTCCCGCAGCGGACTGAAGAATGTTGGATACAGAACGATGCTCCATGTTGAAGATGCTGATAGCAGGACGGTATAGATGGCTATGGTAGTCCAAACTGCGGAATGTCGAATAGTATATGCTTCCGCATAACGGCTCAACAACAGGGCTATGACAGTAGACACAAGGAACAACGCCTTCTTGGAGATCTCCATCGCGCCTGACCTAAGGCGACTGGCAAGGCGTTTGGGGGATTACAAGTGGCAAGGGATGACACCCTGATAGATCTGCTGCTCAGAAGAGACTTGACACGACAAAAAACACGCGATCCAAAAACCTGACCGTATCTTAAATGAAAAGCAACAGATGACAGAGGCCACGACGACTTCTAGGTATCAGCATCATGCGCGCCAGTGAGACGGCTGTGCTAACCGCGGTCGTCCTATTCGGGTCTAGCAAAACATCGCGGGAGGTTTCAACGTCCGATTCCGTCTCCAGCCGTCAACGCTCGACCGAGCTCTTTGACCGAGTCTTACTCATTCTAAAGAAGACATCAATGCCAGTGTTGGAATGACCGTTTGCTTGCTGTTCATGTTCTTTCGTTCGGCGTGTCTTCGTGGCTCGATGACAAGGTGAGGGTGGGGGAGCTCCACCGGGTCAAACAACCGTTTCCTTTCGTGGCCCGGAACAACCGTCCAGATCTCGTATTTCCATCCCTAAAGCTGCAAAGCCTGCAATCTTATCAATCTTTTAGCCAGAATTGGTTGTAGAGACGCTGGCACGCTCGCGTGTTTAGTGACATCAAGCGTCAATGGAGCCAGAGATGTGTCAACCAAGCTTTTGTTTGAAGTTGACACAGATCCGTCCTGTCGGTCAGATGCCGTTTTCTCTCAACCTTCAACAGGTTTTTTATTGTTCCCGTATAGGCTCTGGCTCTAGCTGTAGAAGTGGACGAAAAGCAGCATCAATTTCAACGCATTTGTATAGCCAAGATGGACTTGTTGTAATGACCCACGGATTTGGCCGGCCTCAATACACACACTGTTCAGTACGCCGGCAGAGATTTGCTCTACTAGTTCTTTACGTTGAAAGTTCGTCTTATTCGCGCAGCTGTTTAATCGGCGGCTCCTGAGACAGTCCTACGCCTTTTGTCTTTATCGTTACAGAGATGCAATACTCAGTCAACTTGTGAGCAGTCTATCTAATGGCTCTCTCTTGCCGTTTCTTCATCTCCCAAGTCACAGTTAAGCCATATGTCGGCAATCCACGGCCGAACGATAAACCGAACGGCAAAGGTCCAAGACTCTACAACTCTCTTGTTTGGTCAGCTGACTCTGAGGTGTCGGACCGGAAGACCATAGATGAGTATGTCCGGTCACGCCAGGCGGGAGTCTGCTCTATTCTGACAATTCACCGTCTGCGAGCGCTGTTGTGCCGGTAACCCCCTAGTCACGCCTCCAACATCTGCAGGCCTGAGACAGTCACTCGGCCATGATGAGTCCCGCTCGTCATCGGAAGACAATGACAGCGCATGCGCATGGTGTGCTAGCGTATCCCATTCACTGTGTCGTAGTCTTCTTATGTCTTGCTGCAGTTCCGCCCCTTTGTCTGCTTTCGTTTGTCGTATTCCAGACAACATTGTCGACTGCTGCACCTTCCTCTCAGACCTCCCTCTGCACAAACTGTCTTAAACTCAGCCAAAGTCTCCGGTCCAAAGGTACATAGCTATCTCTCAGGACTGAACATTGACTCGTTCAGAAGAAATGGCAACCGCTACGCCCCGTCGGGAGCCTCATACAGAGTTTAGAGACGTCACTGCTCACACTGCAAAATGCGATGTGTGCAATCAGAAGAACAAACAGATCCTCAAGCGTTGCCTAACATGCTCCTGGGGGATCTGCACACCATGCAGCAGGGACAGAGGTGACAATCTTACCCATGGTGCTGCCTCTGGGGCAAGCTATCCGAGGCCTACGCCTATACCTAAACCGCCGACGCCAGCACCAAAGGCGGAAGACATAGAGGCTTTCGATCTGACGAGTGAGACTTCGCAATCTACTCAAGCATCGGCGACCACCAGAGGCAAGGGTAAGAGCCGTGCCACAGCGAGCTCCACCCAAGCTGCTGCTACCCAGCACAAGAGGAAAGCCCGCACGATCATCGATTCCGAGGATGAAGACGGTCCCTCTGAGACGTATATCCCACGTCCAACCAAGTCCGGCCGCACGCTGTTTAACATGCCGCCACCGACCTCTCCAGACCCTTCGCGTCCGGGTTCACCTCCAGGTCCAGCTACGCCTCGAAGGACATCAACTCGGCGAAAGACTGCCGAGACGACCCGCAAGTCAGCTATGAAGAGAGCGGCGGAGAAGAGCACGCAAGGCGAGGCCTCGAGCTCTGCCACAACGAGCCAAGCAGCCTCGCGGCATGAGAGAGCTATGCCAGGTCCAGTCCTTGCGAGACCACCACCCGACGCAGATCAGTTCCGAAGAAATGTGACATCTCTGTATGGTCTTGCAAGGACTGACAGACTAAGCGGTGCGGAACGAAGACACCGGGTTGTGACGATCGCACAAGGGCTGATTGACAGACAAAATCAAGATGGACATGGTCAGGAGGGTGCATCGACCGGAACATCAACAGGCTCTTCCTACCCAGCACTTACTGATGGATTGATGACCTTGGGTCTTGCTGCTGCGCATCAGGAAGGATACAGACAACGACAGCTCATCCAGGGATCTGCAACACTGCGTCACGAGCCTCGCCGCCTTTCGCCTAGGGAAGCCTCAACCGTAAAAGAGCATAGAGCGCCTTCAGCTAGCGCTGCATTTGGAGACGCCAGAGCAAGCGAACATACCTCCAAGGAAGCATCACTCCTTCAGCATGATTTTCGACGGGCGCAACAACAGCCAGAGCCTGATACCTATGAACCTCCACAGCGTACGGAAACCACAACACCCCAGGAAGAAGCCGTTGCGCAAGCCGTCGTGCGCTCTATCTTCGTAGCTCGAATGAGCCTTTCGAACATTGAGTTTCATGCCACCATGACCGCAGCATCCGATGCAGTGAAACGCGCGGATGAGGAGCGGTACTGGGCAGAGATCAACCCATTGAGAGGTCTTCTTCACGCATCCTCTCAGTTGGCTTCAGGGGAGCTGTCGCTTGCGCCCTCGACTCCTAGTTTAGTCTTGCCTCGACCACCGCGTGGGAGCGAACCCGTGGCCGCATCAGAGCTTTCAGAACCGTCGCACAGTGTTGTAGAAGTACCGCAACGACAGACCTTTCAAGTTCCACAGGCACCCCATCGAGCAAGCCCAAGGGCGATCGAGCAGCCAATCAATATTGCTCCGAGTGGCAGCTTCTTCAAGGCAGTCAATGAAGGTCCTCGGGACAGCGATTTCGCTGTATCCTTGATTCCTTTAACGGTTCATCAACAAAACCACCTCCAGGAGCCGACACAGGCAGTTGCTGGGCCAAGTACCCAGAGGAGCAGCTCCAAGCGTAGCCTCTCCATTGGTGATCAAGAAAGCACTTTGAAGCCAAAGCGGCACAGGCACGAGGCATCGAGGGATGACTTGACGCAAATTCAGCGCAGTTCTCCCCGTAGCAAAGGGAGTGATTTGTCAAGCATCGACACAGAGCCGGTGGATACTCCTTCGCGCACATGAAGTGCTGCACATTATCCTCACTCGACCTGCAAACGCTGGCCCCCCGCGCTCGCCATAGGTCACTCACTCGCTCGCCAGATCATAGGAAGTAGAGATTCGCTTGCAGGTGGTACAATCTAAACGGATCTAGTGGTGAAGGGATGGATATATGGGATATACTGCATATTCATAGGCGTTGTTCTTAGGTTTACTACACCATAGTGGCATAGATGGAGTTGCTTATCTGCGGCGGTCTATGTGTGGATTCTCAGACACACTGTAGCGTAGCGCTCCCGGGGGTTTATGGTACATAACGAAACTAATAAAGAAGCATGGCGGGCAAGCCTACCCCGATCCGATGCAGACAACTGAAAACGCCTGTGATAACTCTCAGAACCGTTTGCACAACGCCAGCCAATGCTACATGCAAGTAGAAAGTTTTGATGGCAGCGAGATCAGAATACGCCAGATGATAATCTTAAAGACGAACGCCTCGGTTTCCCAGGTATCACCTTCCCCCTTGCGCGCCCTTCCTATCCACCCCCAGCGCCTCATCGAACTGAATAGTAAGGGCACCCTTATCAACAGCCTCCACATGATCCCAAGGCCCCTCGCCCTCCCCATCGTCCCCAGCGCTCCGACTCAACCAAGTCGCCTCATCCTCATCCGCATCGGAACCGCTCGAAGGGGATCCGCTGCCAGGGCGTTGACTCGGCAGCTGGCTCGGCGGAAATCGTTGACTGAACAGCCGAGCATACTCAGTGTGCAGCTTTGGCCCTGTTGTTTCAGTGTGACAGACTTGCGAGACATCGATCAGTTTGCTATAAAGGGGTGATCCGGATTAGTTCTTGGTTTCCCGGCCAAGGGACGGAGAGGTAGGGGTTGGGGGAAAAGAGGGAGGGTGCGGCCGCTACACGTACTCAGACGTCTGCGCACATATCCGCTCCAGCGCGTCGCGCTGCCGCCGTATCTCCTCCTGATCGGGCTCTTGGCGCCCGTTTGCGCCGCCGCGGTTGATGGTGCCGTATTGGGGCTCGTATTGGTCGGCGAGGAGTTGAGAGGTGTCGGATGGCTGGACAGGGAGCGCAATTAGATTGACGCAAGCTTAAAGAGGGCTCCAGGGGCGCCGGTGTCTTACATCGGACTGTGAAGGCCGTCGGTCAAGCCCGAGGCAGGAAGCGCAGATGCCCATGGATTGTGAGGTTCGGCACAGCGGCGGCTAGGAAGGAGCGGAGGCGGAGAATATGTGGCGAGCGGCCGGCATTGGCGTGTAAGATATGCTTTAGGAATCAGTGAGAATGCAAGCGGTCTTGTAACTAGGTGTAACTATCACATGAAGTGGTGGTGAGCTGTGAGCGGCTGGATTACGGAGTTGAGCCGATCTCTCATCTGCCAAGGCTGTTCCTGCATCTCGCCAAACCTCACTCGCCATCCCATTCCCCTCTCCACACCTTTCGGCATACCACTCTTACTTCTGCCGTGGAAGCCCATAGTACACATTCCTCGGAACGATCTTGCCGAGACATTGAACAAGATAGTTTCAATGACCAGGTTGTGCTGTCGGGTCTCCTTGATCAGATTGACCGATCTTGTCAGAGGCTTGGATTTTATTGGATCAGTGTATCAAATGTTCATTGAACGCGTCGACCTGGCTCTTAGTCTAGGTCCTTTTGATAGTGTACTTTGTCAGTTTGAAGTATTCTTCGACTCTATCTTCGCTTTCGGTCTGTCTTGAGCTGCCTCCTCTTTACCAAAAGTTTTACCGACTTCCTTACTGGTGCAACGCGCATCGCGTCCCTTCAGTAAACGTGAAATCCTAGCCCTTTCGAAGCAGAGCAGAGCTATGAAGGCTCGGCAGGTATGTGAGGTGATGCGTGGAGTTCGAGTACAACGCCTGGGGAGAATGGAATGAAGCAAGGGTGCGAACAGCAGAACATACACCCTCCGAACCGGAAAGGGGAAACTGACCCCTTCATTCAGTAGAACACATTGGTTTGTGCCAAGTAAGGTCATTCTTTTGCGCGTCGAAAACACGAGACGCGCGAACTCCTGTTCTGTCTTGTGCCACTTCTCCACGTTCAAGATGGCTTGCAAGTCTCCTCGCCTCTGCAAGGCGTGCGGCTCCCCCAGCTAGAGAACGGTATCAAACTTATTCCGAAACTGAGCAGAGGAGGCTGGTCCCTCATGTTTTAGTCCTCATATCCGTTATAAAGTATCTTGTTGCTCTGCTGTGTCTCGTTTCCCCAACTACAGCGACATTCTTTTGTTGCTACGACTCGGGTAGTCTTCGTTCGTTCGGACTCTCAGTCATGTATATCGCTCGTTCATTACTGGCTTCGGCCCTCTTCCTCTCGCTTCCTGTGGTTCAGGGTGCCGTCGTAGAAAGGAATCCCGCCCAGTATCACGATGCAAGAGAGGCCGGGTTCTGGCGCCAGGCCCAAAACATTGTGTTTGGCAAACGACAGCAACCGTTGATCTGTGTTTCGGACGACTATTATGGCATCATCGCAACATATACCCCAGCAGCGCAGTTCTGCGCAAAACTCCTCTCGAGGACAGCATCAGTAGAAATAGAGGTCACACCAACCTCGTCAGTTTGCACTGCCGCCGCTAGCAATTTAATCCTGGTCATTTGCTGATCAATCACTAGAACCGCTACCGCTGTTACAGGGACCGTCATAACTACTATTAATGCCATAACTCGGATTACTAGTACAAGCACCGCAACTGTAACCTCCACAACAGTCGTGTCCGCAATCGCGTCGCCATCTCCAACCGCTCTTGCACTACGGCGCGATGCTCGTGCCGACATCCAAGCTGTAGTTGAGGCCGTCGTCAATGGTACCGACATATCATCCATCATGGGCGCTACACAAGCTTCCGACTTGGCTTCCATTGGGTCCGCCTTGTCAAGTGCATGCGAATGTCTAAGCTTGACTGACATCTTCACGAACACAATCACGTTCACTGCGCCAACCTATGTAGGGTACATCTACAATTACTTCACGAACGCGTACTGATGGAAAGTAGGTCACGACTATCGAAGGGTTCCTGAAAACTACGACTACCGCTATCTCCACGAGATCGTACACGGTAACTGAGACGGTTACTACAATTGTCTCGGTGGTTGATTCGGGTCCTGTGACCGGTACTGCCGCGAGCACCAGTGGGATAGCAAGCTCGACCGTTCCAGCCATTCTGCCGACCGTTACGATACCATCGTTCACTTGTCCAGACAACCATCAACAGGTCATAGCCAATTGGATCAGTGGGCAACAGTACAAATATCAGGTTTTCTGCGATGCGCTTGTGGTAGGTGTCGGCGCTCTCAGTTCCTACAACTATTCAAGTCCTGCCGACTGCGCCGCTGCGTGTTCCGAGCTTGATTTCAGGCTTAATGGGACTACGTGCAAAGCAATGTCCTTCAATGCCACTGCGACCTCGGGCGGCAACTGTTTCCTCTATGGAGACGTACCAGCCCTGGTAAACAGTCCTGGAGTCATCAGCGCTCTTTTATCAGAGATTATCCTTTCCAATGGCGCGTCGCTCTTGCCTGCCAACTCGACAGGCACAAGAGCGCCCAGTCCGGAAGACACCAGTTCTGCGATCAGCGCTGTCGCAAATCCTGCCGTAATTACGGCACCTCCAGCATCATGCCCTGCAACCGTCGGATCTTCGACCTATTGGTCAAGTGGAATTACACTTGAGAATGGCTGGTACAGCTACTCATGGAGCTGGGCTGCGTATACAGCAGAATGCTGGATTTCCTCTTGGGCAACGGCAACGACTCAGGTCTATGCTTCCACTTGGACAGTTGTTATCCCGGGCCAGTCAGGAATTAGTGGAGGCGCTGTTGCAAGTGCCAGTGCCGGCGCTGGTGCGGGTGTCTCACTCGGAGGCGGAGGAGTGGTCACGTTTGTCTCGAACGGCATTACAGTGGTATCGACAATTGCAAGCGCAGGCGCTACTGGTGGTGGGGGCGGTGGTGGCGGCGCGTCTGCAGGTGCAACTGGAGGTGGGATACCTTCACAGACAGCTGCTGCTTCCGGAGCTGTGCCCACAATCATCGTCACAAACGAAACAACCATCGTGTCTTTCATCTCGGGTGCTACTGGCGGTGTAGGATCCAGCGCGACGGGTGGGGTGGGCGGAGGCCTTGTACCGTTCCCGAATGCTACAACCATTTTGTCTGACGGATCCACGCTGGTTTACAGCACAGGCGGTGTCGACCTTGGCTTCACAACCGGCGGGGCCACCGGCGGGGGTGGAGGCCTGATTCCCCCCAGCTTGGGCACTGGTGGCCCGTCCACGGTCATCCTATCTACCGGGGGAGAAGTGATTCTGAGCACTGGTGGTGTCGATGTCAGCCTAGTTGGCAGCGCATCTAGCGGAGGCGGCGGAGGCCTGCTCCCTCCCAGCCTTACCGCACCTGGCGTTCCAGACTCGACCGCAGTGATCACCTCAGGGGCCAGCGTCGTCCTTAGTACAGGTGGAGTTGATCTCAGCTTTGCAAGCAGTGGGTTCAGCACCGGCGGGAGCGGCTTGATCGCGCCAGCCCCAAGCGGGGCTCCTCCGACCTTCGCCAACTCCACAGACATTGGTGTGGAATCGAACGCTCTGACTTACCTCACTGGTCAAACTGTAACCGGCCCCGTGGGCACCAGTCTGATTACTGGAGAAAGTGGTTCTATTCCACCGACTTCAGGCTCACCTGTCTTCGCAAACCTCACCAGAGTTGATTCTACTGGATCAACTGTTGTCATGAGTACAGGTGGTGTTGAGACCGCCGTCATTAGCACTGGTATCGCAATATCTGGAGGTGGCCTCATCCCGCCAAGCTCAGGCTCGCCCGCCTTCCCGAATATTACCGCAGTTGAATCGGCCGCAAGCACTACTGTCTTGGGCACAGGCGGCGTTGATACCAGCTTCATCAGCACAGGCACTGCGGTCTCTGGTGGCGGCTTGATTCCCCCCTCGCCCACCTCGGCCCCGTTTCAGAATAATACGGTGCCCTCTGGCACTGAAGCGCCGCCACTAGGCACCGGAGGTGAGACGGCACCACTAAACACTGGAGGTCCGACGGCTCCGTTAATCACTGAGGCTCCGACGGCTCCATTGACCACTGGAGATTCGGCATCTTCATCAGCCAACGATACGTCCGCAGGAAGCTATGGTGCACCTGGTGGAATTCGGAGTGGTACTTATCGGACCTCCTCTTCGGGGATGATCTTCGTGACGACCGAAGTGCCGACGGCACCACCCTTCCCCACAGCGAGCACGAACACCAGTGACATGGGCGTTGGTCCTACTGGAGGAAGTCCGTCTGATATGTGGTCTTCAGGCATCAGTCCTTCGCCAACCGGAAGCACACCTTTCCCGCCGTTATCGACTGGATTCAACGACACCGTTCCCAGTACATGCCCATGCTTACCACAACCGACATGTCCGCCTGTGATCACGAACACGGTCACAGTCCGCGAATACATCACCGTAACCAACTGCGCAGGCTGCCCGCCGGGCTCCTTGGGTACCGGCGGTCCATCCTACGGCCCGCTCAACACGACCATGGCCCTGCGCCGCGCCTTCGGTGAAAGTGCGACTGAAGCCCAGATCGCCGCCGCCTGCGCGAACACCGGCTCCCTCGTCACCAATGGCGGCTTCGAAACCACGAGCCAGGACTTCGGCGCCCAAGGCTGGTCCGATAGCACGGCCAGCACCTCGATCTACTTCCTGACGCACTCGAGCGCCACTGCACATGGCGGCCTCCGCGAGGGCCGCTTCGTGAGCTCAGAGACCGGGGCTGCGATCCGCATCTCGCAGCCCCTGACGCTGTGCCCGGGCAGGACGTATGCACTCAGCGCATACCATCGCCAGACGAGCGACCTTATGCAGTGCGAGGTCTGGTACAGCTTGGGTAGTGAAGAGGTCTTTAGCGATCAGCCTGGTACTGTGTATGAAGGACAGTCAAATTTCTATACCGCGGGAAGCAGCGCGGCGGACGTGAGTCTTGACTTGGATATCACGGTTAGGTGCTCGGGCCAGAAGGATGTGGATGGTCAGATGGTGCTCGATGTGGATGATGTGGCGTTGAGGGCGGTATAACGGATGATGGTCCATGAGGACGGCTGCGGAGGGCATAAGGTAAGAGGATAAACGAGTTTTGCAGGAAGTGGGGAAAGGAGTGGTTACGCATACCTTCTAGCATTATTTGGCCATTGTTGTAGCGTGTGTTAGTGTTGTCGGAGTTTGGGTTTGTCAAAGGCTATCACAGTGCGAAGCACAGCGAAACGATTGAAAAGATCATTATGAATCACCGAGCGAATCTCTGAAATCCACAATGTGCCGTATGACCAACGGAGCATATCAAGAGGTAAGAGAACCTCAAGGCTCGAGTGAGGTAGTGGATGGTTTATTCATCCGCTGTGCCAGAGAGCCGGTGGATGCAAGCCGTGATACACAAGTTCGGAAGAACAGGTCACGTGAGCATTCACGCGGCTCGATGTACTTCTCCCACAACAGCCAGAAAGCAGCTCAGACTCTGTACAAGGAGAGTGGTAAGATACTGATTCACAAGTGTCTTTTTGTATGTTATCATAAACAGACCGTCGTACACTGAGAACAATCAGACCAGAATGGGAAAGATCTTGCATGTGGATGCCGAAGGACGCAGTTCACGGCCGCTGTTTAGGCACGATGGGACAGTTGGAAGATCCGCCATATCGCCACCTCGACGTGCTGTCAGAAGTACGAGTAGAAATCTGAACGGAAACCTTCATTGTCAGATCCGATGCAATGTCAACGGACGTGGTGTGCATTGCCGCCGCAATGACAAGCTTCAACTTGCTCTTAGGATCGCAAATTTCAGAGAATCGGTGGCCTATTAATAGCGACAGTGGTAGGTGTGAACATCGATTGGATATCAAAGCCGATGTAAGTGGGTGCCTCCTCGACGGACGCAGGATGGTAAGTCGGGCCTCAAGATATGTGACTTCCAAACGCCGGGACAGATCACAGGATAGCCATGCATCCTACGGGATGAAGACAGTGTATTGGTTGCCTCGGCGGAAATCGTGTGTTGCGAGGTTGTTTGAATCTTAATCATGCGCGGGAAGATCTGCTGTAGGATACGCACGCTGATTGGCCGACAAGCATCCGCCGGGCTGGGATCAGGGTTGCAACGACAAACATGCGAGGTTTTCCAGAAGGCATGCAACAGCGATTGTTAATCCGTCCTCTGCGCTCGAATTGACAGATCAGCAATATCAGTTACGATAATGGTGAATCGTTTGGGTTCTCCGTGGTGTAGACAGGCACACTGTACAAGCAAGGGAAGGAAGTAGGTAGTCGCCCAGTAACGTCTTCCGACAGGGTTCGTACGAACCAGGAGCAGATGCAGATGCAAAGAGCCAGTTCAGGCTCCGGTGTGGGTCGTACAAGCGCCAAAAAGGAAACGACCAATATGCATATGAGCGGTTCTCCACACAAGACGGTGTTGTTGGCCGTCGATAGGCTGGTCTGTTGAGTGGCGTAGGAAATATGCGACAACGACGAAACTCTAATGAGAAAGGACACGGGATCAAGAGCAAATAAAAGAAACCGGCCCCGCCATCTGATGGATGATGAAGTGTGGCGAACAACGAAGGCCACGAGAATCACGGACCAGTCAAAGACCGCCACGTATGCCGACGCAGACTGAAGTGATTCTTCTAAAATGAAAACGACGGCCATTTTACATCTGGACTGGACGTTCCGGACAACCTAGCCGGAACAGAGAGGGGTTCTCTTGAGCATTAGAAAGGGAGAGGTAGAGCCGCACGCAAGAGCAAGTATATCCGCATTCCTCCTTGGCCATTGGCTCTTACGCTACGAAGGAAGACCCTAGGCTGACAGGAACAGTGGAAAAAGATACTGATTCGAAGAAGAGATCACTTGGATGAAAGACTGCAATGCAGCAGGGGAAGACCGTCCAAATTCTGACCATTACTTCCCGAACGACCGTGCGAACTCAAACTCACACTTACCATCTGCAACTCCGGGCGATATGGCAGTATGAGATGCCCCCAATACATCCTGTTGGCCACCGGCTTGCCGCAGGAAGCTCCGCATGGATCTGAACGCTGCTGCATGCACATGTGTGTGCAAAGGAGCTGGAGGAGGACGAGATGTGGAGAAGAGTTGAAAGAGGCTAGCTTGTGGATCACGTGCAGCGCTAGAGTTACAACGTCTCCCCGCCCGAGCAACCTCACATCATTGACAACATCAACGGCACACGAGCACACGTCTTGTCGGCAGTAGCAGTCACATCCACCTGGGCACAAGAGTAACAGGCATGCTTTGTGTGCTAACAGGCGGACCGTGGCGCCGTCCCGCGGGAGGAGGTTGGCGATCGACCTGGCACTGCTATTTTGGACACACCGCACGGACTGGTTCAATATCAGCCTCTCCCGGGATTTCTCAGCGGCTATATCACTTTCATTGATTCGACTCTCGGATATTGAACAAAAGGGATTCGTTTCGTTCCCAGTACCCGCTAAGAAGGATGATCAAAGAAGAACAAGTTGTCTCATGTAACGCTCACCGATCCGAAATGCCTTTCGCTCGTCCGTATCAGTCTGCCGGCATCGAAACAAGACTCAAACCGAGAAACGAGTGGAACCCGAAGCCACACGAAAAAAAAACTGGCGGTATATGAAACGAGAAGCCCCTGCCCCTATCGACACTAATGGGCACTGCCAATGCCTTGAAGCCGCCTCTGTCTCTCGCAACTGAGCTCATAGACCTCAGCGTCAAGACCGCGTATGATCTCCATGGCCTTCTCAATGGACGCTCTGAACTTGCTGCCTTCGCGCTGCCACCGGCTGATACGGTCTACTTCCGCCGTCCGACGTCGCATCTTCGTATCGATCTTCTCGCAAAGCTTGCATTTCTGGCCGACGGCCACCGTCTGCATGATCAACTTCATGCCGCATGTTTCGCCAATGCGATACTCCCGATTGCAGTGCTGTCTGAAGTGGCCCCACTTCCAGTCGCCGCACGCAAAGCGGTGCTGATCGAAGAAGCACATGTCTCAGGGGGCAGGCAGTGTTGAGATGCTTCCATGTGTCAGCCTCATGAAACAGATGCAGGTACAAGAGCTGAAGCTGGCATACCTGTATATTGCTAGTGGAAGAAGATGCGGCTCGATTGATTGGATGATCGATAGTACCTTCGAGTATCATAAGCACAATGTGGCTACTGATGGTTGACTAACGTCTTACCAGGGCTTCGGTAATGTCACACTGCTGTGACAAGAACCTAGTATGGACAAGAGCACGGATGGCTTTGCTTCGGTGTCTCGGATGGTGGCCAGCTGTTGACTATGCTTCGAGGGGAGTGGAAGAGCAAGACAATCCTGTTGAAGAGGAGAAAGAGACGAAACCTCGACGGTTTCGAAGCCGCTATTTATGCCTCGTTCAGCTCAATCCTCATCGACACGATCAGCTCACGGCTGCTGTCATCGAGCCAAACATCGCTCCTTTCGTCCCTCCCTGAGCGCTGGGAAATCCTACCCCACCCGCCATCGTCCAACAATATCGCCGCGATCCCTCGGATCCTCTTCGTGTGCCGCTAAGCTGTCAGGACGTGGCCTGTGATGGTACCCTAGGGACTGCCCGAGCGCTCCAGACATGCACAGAGATATCACATCCCGCTAGGACCACGGTGTCATGGCTTCCTGTCCGGGTATCTTCTCCTTCCGAAGGCAAAATCCCTCATTGACCCTGTCCCGGTGTTTCATCAGCTATGCGTTGAGCGGCCTGGGCACTTTTTTCTGGTGTCGTTATGATATCCCACCCCGGAACAACGTTGGTGGGCGTTTTCAGCGTTGAACCGAGTCTGGTCACGTGGCTTTCTTGGACGGTTGGTCTAACTTCTCTCCGCTCGTCGACTGCCTCAGGTAATCGATTGGGCAGTGCTTCTCCTCTACGTTGGTACGACATCAGCCCGAGGCGCGGAGGTACCAAGAGTGATACAGATGGCCTGTCACGGCGAAGCCAATGGTTACCACTCTGACGTTCATCAGCAAAGCGGTCCCACGCTATCCGCAAGCCTCCTGGAGTCCCTTGGCAAAGTCACATTCGTTTTACAAACCATCTTGCTTCTGTTCTTCCCGGGTCTCGCCTTCAGAGCGGTCTAACCACATATGCGACTGGTCCGCAACTTGTGCGATCTGCTTGGGTCCCAGCTAATCAAGATGCGTTTAGGCTCGGCGCCTCATTCGTAGGAAGTCTCCCCGACTCTCACTCTTGTCGACATGTGTCCTTGCATTGCTCGGCGCAGACGAGCCTGCTGGTTCAAGTGGTACCACATGCGAGCGGCACTGCCCAGTCACCTTATCTGCCGCTCATGCAGCAGCAATGAGTGGGTCACTACTTGATAGTGCCGTGTGCTACCGTCGCCCCTCTGGTTTGAGCCCATGCACCGTGCATGGCCCGGGTGGAGCAGTTCTTCTCAGCTGATCATCTTCCCGTCCCACAAGCCTGTCCTTCCGCATCTAGCCTATTGTTGGGCAGCCTAGTTCATGCAGGCTGATAGACGTCAGACGTGAATCGACCGGATGGCGACGACGCGGGGTGGCATCCGACCCGCCATTGCAGATCGAGGCAATCCTTTGAACCCCGGGTGGCACTAGGTTCGACCAGACCTGCCCCATCGAAGATCCTGTGACGTGGCGAGCGCGGTATGGTCGACTTATCATAAGGCCGTTTTTCCGAATTATCCGTCATTCAGTCAAACTATGACCTGGCTACCCACTGCACCATACTTGGCCTCGCTCGTACTGTGGCAAAGCATGGGATGCCTGCTCTGGCTCGCAGAAACCTGTCGTAGTCTCACGCAATTGGGGAAAGATCAGATAACAAGCTGGAAGGCTTCACCGGTAACCCCGCCTTCCAGGCGTCTATCGCGCGGTATCTGCTCGCAGTAATCGAAGATTTGCCCTCGGAGTGGCGGGATACGGCTTGCTACACCACTCAATTTATCACCAATATCAAGGCTACCGTCGACATCAAGGTTCTTGCCTGACGGTTGAAGGCCGCCAAAATGCACGGATTCGCTACCCGCGCAAGCCATCAACAATTTCGCCTATCACGTAGCCATCGTGTCGTCTGGCATTGGCAGAGGAGAAAGTGGCTGGGCTGTTGATGTTGTGTCTCGGCGCAGCAGCTCGCTTCCCGCTTTCGACAGTCCAGCACCACCAAAAACCGCTTGGCGCACCATCCCTTCAGGCCCGTAAACAATGCCGACTCACGTAGCCTTGCCATATGCACATTGTCTCTAGCCCTTTCTGAAATTATTGGCACGACTCAGCCCGCTAGCTGACAGGTTTTTGTGCGGTAGCGACGGTCTTGTGAACATTCTCACTTCACCGTATGGTCAGTCGACGTCAAATTTTACTACATGCAAGCGCGCGTTCAGCTGGTACTCTAATCGATCATGTGAATGACAAGAGCTGCTGGGTATGCAGCGGCAAACGGCGCGTGTCTTTATTCACCTCACCGCAACGGGACGGAACGAATGAGCAGGCCCGTGTGGGCCGTTGAAAAACTCGAGGTGGAGCAAGCCGAGCGGCAGCCGAACAGAAAGCGCTCTTCCGAGGCATGTGTGGTGGGCCGCTCGTGAACGAATTGGGTGAAGGCGTAGACGAGGGCTGAGTATGCTGGCTGATTGGACGACGCCAGGTTGCGGAGGTCGCTGTCGTGCAGATGCATTGCAGCTGCAGCTTGGATTGGTCGATTTTTATGGCCGCAGTAGCGTCGACTGGTTGCTTGGGAGGGAGCTGTTGGGCGATTCGCAACTGACACTGTATCTTGCAACGGTCTTTGGGGATAGCCGTGGCATTTCAGAACCTTTATGTTGAGCCTTATGAACATTGATGAGGCGGCAAGGCGGTAGGAATGAAGCAAGGTGCCGTCATCTCGACACGCTGTCTTCCATTGCTTCACTCTTGGTGTCCAAAACACCTGCTGCCAACATACCCACATTAGCACCACTCTGTATCGACAGATGCATTCCCGGAACACCGTCAGCAGCTGTCGTCAGACTGCTTGATTGGGGGCTGGCTCCCCGCCCTGCCAGCTGTACATGAATGCAAGGCGAGACAGCGCAGCGTGCAAACCTGGTATGATACCATGATACCCTACGGTTCCTGCAGCACTAGCTCACCATCCGCCCGCCCACACACCTTATCCGGTAGCCTTCATCATTTATGGACAGCTCTGAAGATGTGACAATCGTGAATGACTAGCGATCCGCATTTCCCACCTTCCTTTGCATTCCGTATAAGCAAAGTTCGAGGCCCTTCGGATAAGCGACCACGCCGTACAGGTCACGGAAAGCGCCGGGGTTACGATGTGTACAAGATAGTAGACCTCAGTTTTGATGCTGGGAACACTGATATCTCCTCTACTGAATGCAAGTTCGGGCAGCTACATACAGAACAAACATGTACTGCCCTCACAGGAAGCCCGGTTGAATCGGATTTTCCCATTGAAATGCAGGCGTCCATTGCATGAGTCGTACCAACATGCAGCCCGAGAGTCAATACCCACGACCCTTCTCATGAATCAAGTACTCTCACCATCAGGGCACTGAAGATGTCCGGCTGGACTATCCACCCAACATACACGTCTCCCTTTGCGATGTCTGAGGAGATGCTCGTCAGGGTCAACATGGCTGGGGGAGCTTCTTGAAAGCCTCACGATATGTACTGCAGTCGGCTCTCTGCCGAACATCGTTTGCGGCTCGCCGACGGCCTTTCACTTCCGACAGAAACTCTGAGATGGCATCTCCACCACGTAAGAGCATGATGAGGCTTGTACCTAAGCACTTGGTATGCCATCCTGCGTCTACGACCAATTTAGGAAGGACGTTAGTGATCATTGTTATGATGTGTTGTCCTTATCCTAGCTGTCACAGATGACCGGCGTTTCGCATTTCTCCGAGGTTTTGTCTGGCGTGACATATCCACTACATAAGCAAACGGGGAGCTAGAGGGATATTGCCAGACGCCTACGGCTATGAAGTCAGCACATCGCGTACGAATTGCCATGAGTATTGATGCCGATGTCGGAACACAACCACAGAAGGTGTGAATTCCAAAGATTCGATTAGATCGGAAATGAGTGGAGACGGTCACCGATTTGCTATATTAAACAACGCCTGCGGCAGACTTTCGTAATTTTCGGTCTCTTCATACAATGGAGAAACTGCTTGCTTCACCTCGAGAGTCTCCATGTTTGTTTTATCGCTACCTTGCAAGTAGCAGCGTTAATCACGTGACAATCTGAATAGACCTGCTATCCCATGCACAAAACACCTCATCAATATCACCTCAACATTTTCCAGAGTCAACACAATCACAAACGCTGCTCCGTCAGTAAGCAAATAGATACCTCCTTTTGTCAATACCATACTCTATGACTCTCATCATATTCATAGCAAGGCAGCAAAGTCATACGTTGCTACTCGACTCAGATAATCACAGGTGCGATGGACTTCATCATCAAGCATTGCCTGCGCCATCTTGATCACGTCATCCGAAATCATGAGAGAAATCTTTGTCACAAGCGGATGTGAAGTGTTCTTGGTTTCTATTCAACATTGGATCGAACTAGGCATACCGCGATATTTGATGGGTATATAGTCTTTCCGCATCTTCTAATAGCCCCTTTACAATACCACCGGCAGCTCCACAAGATGAACCGAACACTAACAATCAACCAACGAACAGCGGCTGACCCAGCCCGATCAACCCGTATTTTGTGTTTCGGTGCGCCACCGATCAATCTTCTTCCGTTCTGAGCCTTAAGCCATCGTGCTTACGCTGTCCCACGGTCGGTCATCCACCTGAAAGTCCCAATCATCCGCATCGTTATCTGGTGCCATATCAGGATTGGCGTCAGGCGTGACTTTCTCCAGCCACCGCTCTACGGACGCCATGTCCGCGGAAGCCATTAACTCAATCTCCAGGCTTTCCTCATCTCCTTCCATCTGCTTTCCAGATTGGGAATTCTGATCATCGTTTACTCCTGCAAGCTTAGCTTTCGCGTTTGCGGCGCGGACCGCCTCTTCAGCCTCAATAAGCTTGCGCGTGAGCTCCTGGCCCCGCTTGAGATTGGAAAGATCCAAGTCCGTCTGAGAAGTGATCTGCACACCGGCCATCGCGGCACGTTGTCGCGCGTTGGACTCGGTGCCATGGTGGTCCTGGTACCTGTCGATTTTCTCTTGAGCGTTGACGAGTCCGATTTTCTTCAGAAAGAGAACGTGGCGCGCTCTGGCTTGTGGATTCTCGTTGATTTTGCGGTAACTAGCATCGCCCAGATCAAGCCGTAGTTCGGAATGCTCTGGATCAAAATATGGCCGGCTAAGAGCGCTAGGTATGCTCGGTGGAATGGATCCATTGGGCTGCTGCTGAGTGTTGATCTGAACCGGCGGAAGTTCGGGGTCCGTATCAGGTCGCATCTGATCCGGCTCGAGCAGCTTATAATTCACTAAGACGTCGTCCAGGATGGCATTCACTTCAGCCTGAAGCATCCTTTGGTTGGCGTATGCGCTTTGGAGTACTTCTTCCAGAGAGTTCAGCTCTTCCTTCACACGGATATGCTCGCTTTTCAGTTCGTTGACCTTCAGCTTGAGCTCGTGGATACTTGCGGCTGTTTGAGACCCAGCTGGATAATCCGGTGGTGAAAGGATTTCGAGATCGTGTAGGGCATTGATCAACCGCTCAAAGGTCCTCTGTTCCCCCACTTCCAACATCTCGCGATCTTGGTGTATCAGAAGTTTGGTTCTCTGAGTCTCCCTTTGTCCCCTTATGGCGAGCTGTAACTTGGCGGACAGCTCCATGTTGAGTAGTACAGCTGGACAATTTTTTAATCCGTCGGTTGCTACTACCATTTTTGCAGGACCTAGGGTGTAATCGAATTCTTTCTCCCCTTGGAACATCCAGTTAACATATAGCGGCTCCTCCTCCACTTCCTCCGGATCATCGGATGTTGTTGGATCTTCCGGCCCGACAGACAGTTCTGCTGCAACCCCCATGCCGGGTTCTCCTGCTGATGGCTCATCCGAAGCGTGTGGCGGCGGGTCCGGTTGGTCCCCGTTTACCCGATCAGGTGCTGTTTCTGGTTCTTCTGGACGAACCTCTACAGCGGCGTAGAACGTAGCAGTCATCTGCGTCTGCGCGGATTTTTCTGTTGTTCCATCCTTGCTAGGAGATTCATGACCACTGTTGTCTGGCTCGTGACGTCCACTCACGGCCGGCTATGCTCTGAGAGAACCCTCAAGAGCTGGGACCTTGGTTTTGCTTTGCTTCGTGATTCTAGTATTTCTGTTATCCCCGCAAACGGCTACCAACCGTCGCTTGATCTTTTCATTGAAGAAGTCCTTCATCTTTTGCATGTGATGAGTATTGCGAGTTCCTCCGGAGCTAAACATTTAATGTCGTTTGACGAGCCGCGGGTTGCGAGAAGAGTTGTGATATCGAGCGTGGTTGACTCGTGTTGTGTTGGATCGAAGCGCAGACTCTCAATCTGTTCCTGAGCGAAAAAGCGCGTAAGTTTGTGCGGTGGCTCCAGCAGCCTCACTAAAGCGCGCAGTTTCTTGGACATCGGTGATTTCACAAAGAGCTGTTTCCTTTGTACTCTCACAATCAGCATTCTCACACAGTCAAGTGATCAAACAAAAAGGTAGACACGCGATCGCCATGTTGTGAAGAATGCACTTCCTTGACTTCATCATTTGAAGCACCTGTAGACCTTTACCACGGTGAATGCGTTAATCTGTGCGAATGCCGCACCGGCTGTGACGAGCTCTTCCACATATAGAAACCCTCCAAAGAGAATGTATGAACCTGCTCTTTTTTTATCACTCATCCTTCACTACCATCCGCCATAACCTCCTGTCCAGCGGGAGATTAACATCAAAAGCATCCGTAAGGATCTATCGAACAGCAATGCCGCGAGGCTTTCCATCAACCCAACCCCAGAGGGGAGTTATAACTCCAGATACTCAACAGGCGCAATTCAAGGATGCAGGCTATTCCCGAGTTTCATCAGGCAATCGAGCTACAGCGGAGTCAGCCAGAGCGACATATACAACAAAGGTCGCCAGTCACACGGAAGCCGAACCGGCACGTCAACAGTACGAGCTAGGCACAAGCCAGCGGACTTTGGCTTCCAAGACTTCAACCTGGGTACCATCATCAACGCTCGACACTTCGGACCGCTGCTGGACCACACCATTCCGGCGGGAGATACGCGGCGATTTGAGAGCGCCATCGGTCCTGGATCAGCTAAGAACAAATACATGATCGTCGTTGCAAAGTTCACTCGACTCATGCTGGCTCTTCCCATCACGTCTTACTCCGGGCATAGCCTGAAAGGAAAAGGTGACAGCCTTCGCAAGAAGTATGTCGGAATAAAACTGGCTGGAGATACAGAGTACATCAACCAGTTGCCACATCCTCCGCTCGAACTCTGTGATGACGGCACTTCCTCAAGACAAAGCCGGAGTCGCATGTACACTTCGTCGGTCCAATCTACGTCGAATATACTCAGGAGGGTAACAGCGTGGCAGGAAATATCAAGAGCGAGAGTTTTGACCAACTGGCGGATCTGATGGGAAAGCACTTGGCACGCACCATGTCTTTTGCCACGAAAGAGCCCAGCAAGCCAGTAATCGATGAAGATGGCTTTACCACGGTCTCGGGCTCGAAGGCGAAGCCGCGCAGGACCTCACTGCTTGGGTCCGCGACAAGCGGGAACTCCATGACGTCCAAGTACGCGCGTCTTTCTCTCCATGGTAGCACCCTCAACAGTGTTGCGGAATGGGTGACGGTGGAGAAGCTAGGCGATTGTTTCCGTTCTCAATCTATGTAAACTGCGGCGATACGCGTACAGTTTTGTGCTGTAGCGCTGGAAGTCGCATGTACACAGTCAAACCAGGATAGCATGATTTAATGAACTTGCAATGGCATGATGCTTTGCTTTTCAGGAGCTCGACATCGTCGTGAAGAACCATTGCCATGAAGATGTACGCCCATATAAACATGACGCATGAGTGCGGGAGATGAATCACCGCGCTGATGACTCCATCCATGTCTTGACTCTTTCGAGTTTGATCGAGTGTTTCAATACCGTGCTCCTAAGACGTATGGCGGCCAACGACGGCTTTTGAGTGAGGTATGCGATGCCCCTGGCGTCGAGCTATTGCGATGGCGAGGCCAAAACGTGGTGATCAGAGTATGAAGAAGCTTCAGTAAGTCCTTGTTGGTCGTCCAGTCCAGAGACAGGCTCTTGCAGATTCTTGAATACAATAACGCGGGCCCTTCATTCTCTGACGAGGCCGACTTCTTTCGTGTCTCGCTTGGCCTTCGTTCTCAGCCTGATGCACACTCTAAGGCTGATTACGCTATGCTAAAAATGAGCCTGCGAAACATGGCTTTGCGCGCAGTCTTCACTCAGCACAACTACGAGCTCCACGCCCATTTGCACTGCCCCTCTAGAGGCCGCATTTGATTGATATATGCCGATTGCTTCGCCGTTGTTTGCTTGCTGCCAAAAATAGCAGTAACTGCCAAGCGAGGCTCACGAGCGTCATCCTTGCCCTTCGAGCTTCGCACCCCCAGACAGACACAGCCCTTGCGACGCGTATCACGCTCTCAGCACTTCAAAATGCATCTACTGGATTGCCACAACGACAGCAGAAGCCAACGTCCCTCCACACCCTTGGAAATCCCACGAAACAGATTGTACAGCGCCAACATAACATGAACAACGATGCTCGACGAAAATCTTCCCAGTGAGAGACTTCGATATGTACGCGAGAGGCCACAACAGCTAATGTCTCCAAGCATTCTTTCTTAAGCCATCACCTGACAGTATAGCCCACCACCGAGCATACTACTTCTCACAGCATGGCTCCGAGCCGGAGTTGGCCTACTCCTTGAAACACCTCGACCCTGCTTCTCCCACATCCAAGAACATCTACGCAGCCGCTCTTTTCGACTCTCACAGTCCGGATGTGCTTTTCGCCGAGGTTCTCGTCAAGCCCGCCTGGACGCAGCCAACACTTTCACAAGAGGAGATACGCAAAAATGGCGGGGTACCTCCGCCGCCGCAACCTATCCTGCCATCAGATTTCACCATACAGCTATACAACCCCGAGCAGCAAGTAGTCGTAACGCAAAAGACCGGGACGTGGAGCGGAAGCTCTTCGTACGAGTTCAGGCTGCCGCAGCATACGTTCAGGCTGCCGCAGCATACGTTCAGGCTGCCCAGTGGTTCGGCACTCGACCGGAGCCTACATGATCCGAGTGCGGATGCCAGCACCCCGAAGCTGAACTTCGTCTGGAAGAGAGAGAGCAAGCTATCGAAGGACTTCACGTGCTTTTTAACGGGCAAGTCAACAGACCCGCAAGGCCGGAAGAAGAGCAAGGAGCCGGATATCGCAATAGCGCTGTTTAGCTCTCTACGGGAAGTCACTATCATCGAGTCGAACCTATATCGCGTTGATGTCGAGGACCCGAAAGGGCTGGAGGTTGTTCTGCTGCTTGGAGCAGCGGTCATAAAGGATATGTACTTTGGGCAAATGAAGGATACATTCAATATCGGCGAGACGGCGAGGAAGAACAGTGGCGGTCTGCTAGGCCGTAAAAACTCGGCGCCGCTTGACACTGCAGTCTCACATCCTCATGCGCCGGCCCGTCTTTCGCCGCCAGTCCAGAAAGGCATAGGCCCAGGACAACTGCGTGTTTCCCAGCATCCCGCCGCAGCCAATGCACTATACCAGCCACGTCGCCAACTAACACCAAACGAACAGAAACGACAAAGTCTGCCGCCTCTGCAAACCAACCCCACCCCACCCTGACAACCTTAACCGCCCCTAATTGATCCCCGCAAGCAGTGGGAAATTGAAGCCGAAACCGCTCGTCTCCGCCAACAACAAGAAGCCGAGGAGCGTGACCGACGGCGCGGAGAGGAGATCCAGCGGCGGGAGCGCCTCCGAGCCGAAGAAGCAGAGGCCAAGCGCATCAGAAAGATGGTCGAGGCAGAGGACAAGGAACGGAGGCGGCGCCAGGCGGAAGTAGACAAGGAGACGGAGCGGCTGAGGAAGAAGTACGGAACCCAAGAGAACCTTGCTCTGACGCGGGTACCGGTTCCGCAAAGGCACTCCGCTCCGCTACTGCGTCAGCCCTACTCGAGACCCGCGGGGCCATCGCAGCCTCAGAATTGGGTCCCTAGGCCAGTGCAGGCTGTGGTTCAGCCGAGGCCACCGCAGCAGATGAGGCCGGTGAATGGACCCTATTTGCAGCCTGCTGGGCACCGTCCTAGTGCTTCGACGAGCACGTTCTTCAACGGTGGCGGGTCGTTGCAGCCTGGTGAGGAACAGAAAATGAAGAGCAGGAAGAAGAGTTTCTGGGGTCTGAGGTCGAACAGTGAGGGGGCGAACTCGAACAAGCTGGCCAAGAAAAAGAGCAGTATGTTCTAGAGAGCTTGTTTCTAAGCTTTGGAGCAGTCATCATGTGCTTAGGACAAACATGTACGGTTGAAAATACATTTACCTCCCCCAGGTGTCTCAATGAAGGCTACCCTACTTCCCTGCGAGCCTCGTGTCTTTTGTATCCTTCTCTCGTGCCGCCTTGCTCTTCTTGCAAAACCCCCTGCGCTGCCTCGCCTCTCGATAACCACATCGAGAGAGCATTCACTTACAATATCTAACCGTATATCCACTGCATCATAGTTTCAAATTATCATGTGGAGAATCACCAGCCGATGAACCTTTTGTCCATGTATTGCGAGGCGGGCGCGGGCGCGGGCGCTTCTTGAACGTTTGCCGAACTATACTAATTGCCAAAGCAGAAGTTGTGACAATTATCACTTTGACACTCCTTACCCGAGTTTTGCGCAATGGGTGAGTCTATCATTCACGTGACAGCGACCTTTTTCATCCCCGCCACCGACATTTTCACATGCGTCACCACCCCGCGTTCCTGACGATCCAGCCTCGAGCCGCACGCGCCAAGCCACGCTAGTAATCGAGAATCTGGCGCGCTACAGCTCGGCTTAGCGCAGTTGAGCAAGTTTGAGCAACAAACCGCGGCGGATGTCACAAAGCGTCGGCGCCACAATTGGCTCAAATGGTTTTCGGACGGCTGTTTACCTGTCAATCAGCGCGATATGCAAGAGTAACTGCCTGATTCGGTCGTCAACTCCGCTGATATGGATTACTTCAAGAGGGTCTCTTCTTCTAGAGCGATAGGCCTTGGCAATTGAACGTTTAAGACGCAGGAATTCCCTCTTAAACATCTTCTACTACTACTACACACAATCCAAACCCAAACATCGCCCTCCTTCCTCCCCTTCAGCTACTTCCAAACAATCCTCCAGCGAAAGGACTTACAGCCACCGTCATCATGTTCGCCAAGCTACTCCCCGTTCTCCTCGCTACGGCTCACATCGCTTCCGCCCACTTCAGACTCCAATATCCCTTCTGGCGTGGCGACTCATTCGAGGGAGAGGCGTCGCAATGGACCTGGCCTTGTACGTTATACGTTCTATGCAGCACTTCCCACAGCAGACGAGACGTTAGATCTGGGAGAAAACTGGGGACCACTAAAAGCTGACACCACCACAGGCGCGGGCGTCGACCAGACAGAATCCGCCAACAACCGCACGCAGTGGCCTCTGTCCGGCGGCAGTGTGCGCATCTTCGGCTCGCACCCGTGGGCGCTGACCTACGTTAACCTGGGCGTCGGCAACAATGTCACAAGCTTCAACATCACCCTTCTTGACAACTTCAACCAGACAGGCAACGGCACGTTCTGCATCTCTCAATTGGGAGCAGCGGTCCTGGAAGAACTGGGCGTGCAGGAGGGAACAAACGCGACTCTCCAGGTCATTCAGACTAGCCACTCGGGAAGCGCACTGTACAACGTATGCATATCTTTCCGAGCGCCGAATAGCTGCCACGCGGCATGCACGTATGGATCAAAACGGGGTGCAGCCATAGCTAACCTTGATGTAGTGCGCCGATATCACCTTCTCCAACCAGGCCCAGCCCTTGACCGGCGAGGAATGCACCAATTCCACTGGCGTTGGCGGCATCCAGATTGCCAACGTCGGCACAACGACTACTTCTGAGGGTGGAGCTAGCACGACGGACTCCAGCACTGCGGCTTCAGCGACTGCGGGCGCAGCTGTTGCAGTAGGCGTGCCGGGCTTCGTGGTTTCGGTCGCTGCAGTCGGCTTTGGGTTGATGCTGGGGCTCTAGAGGGAAGAATTGGGAGCAATGGGCGTGAAAGGAAGGCTCTTGGAGTTGCGTGGCTGCTTATATTGCCCACTGCTGGAAAATGCGAGGAGTGATATCCAATAGACTTAGGGAGAGCTTTAATCGAGGCCTACGTGCTTGACAGACTTGGATCTATCCACGTGATTCGCACATGCGACTCCCGTGATGAGATCTGAAAGATAAGATAAGATAAGATCTCCGATCACAAGCGGCGTCACAACTGCTGCATTCGTGAACAACGCACTCCAGACTGGAAGCTGTCTTCATTAAAATGACTGGCACCAGGAAGATTAAAGGTTAGACTGTCTCAATCCGGAGTTGGGTATATACCTCCGAATCTCACTTTCAAGCCTGGTCTGAGACACTCGTTCACATATCGTTCCCTGTCTCTGTTTCGGCCGCAGCATTATATGTTTCTCTAGAATCTTCTGTACATAACGCTGCATGTTTTCTGAATTTCCCTGGAAGTCAACATGTCCTCCCCGGCATCCTCCAACGGGGCCATCATGCCCCGCATAATCATCCATGGCGGCGCCGGCAATATAACCCGCTCAAACCTCCCACCAGCATCATGGCACGCCTACCGCAACTCTCTCCTAGACGTGCTCCAGTCCGCATCGCATATCTTGTCTCGGCCCGGTGCAACAGCCCTAGACGTCGCCACTCACGCTGTCGCCCTCCTAGAAGACAACCCGCTCTTCAACGCTGGCAAAGGCGCCGTCTTCACCCGCGCGGGCACTAACGAGCTGGAAGCCAGCGTCATGGTGAGCAACGGGTATAGGAAGAGAGGCGTGGGCTGCATGATGCTGAGAAGGGTGAAGAATCCGATCAAACTGGCACGGGAGATGCTGGTGCGGGGTGAGGAAGAGGGGGGCGGCGGCGGGCAAGGGCATTGCCAGCTTAGCGGGGAGTGTTTAGAGGAGCTGGCGAGGGAGTGGGGAGTGGAAATGGTGGAGCCGGGGTATTTTTGGACGAGGAAGAGGTGGGAGCAGCATTTGAAAGGCTTGAGAGAGCGGGGTGCAGAAGCCTCTAGTATTCACGGACCAGCAGTCGATCAAATTCCTCCGGTACCTGTTGATATCCTTAGCGATGATCCGTCATGGGATGGAAAAGAGTATCTGCCACAAGGCACGGTGGGCGCGGTAGTGCTTGACAGCTTCGGCACGGTCTGCGTCGCTACATCTACCGGCGGAATGACGAACAAGCTTCCCGGCCGCATCGGAGACACGCCTACGCTGGGCACCGGATTCTGGGCAGAAGAGTGGTTCGAAGAGCTAGCACCGGCATCACCAGCAATTGAGATGAGGTATGCTGCAACGGCACGTCAGACGTCTGGCTCTGCCGCGAGGGTTTTTCCTCTGAGCGACCTCCAAGCTGCGCTATCGGAGTGTTTGTCTCTAGGCAGGACAACTACACCTTACACTCCACTACCAGCAAAGCCGACAATCCACACCGAGAAAAAGAAACCCGCGAAACCCCATCGCATCCACCATGCAGTCGCCATGTCCGGCACCGGCAACGGTGACTCATTCCTCAAGACCGCGGCCTGCCGCACCGCAGCCGCGATGTCCCGCTTCTCGTCACCTAACCTCTCGCTCGCCTCTTCCGTCAATCGTGTGGCGGGTAGTGGTGGAGAGCTGCAGCTGTCAGCGGGCGACCACTGGGGACTGACCGGTGAGGGTGAAGGCGGCATCATTGGTATTGAGCTCGTCGGCACGGATGGCAAGCTCGTCTCGGACTTCAACTGCGGCGGGATGTTTAGGGCGTGGGTTGACGAGAAGGGACGGGAGAGGTGTATGGTGTTCGAGGAAGAGTATTAGGGATGCAAGAGTTTCAGACCGGATGAGGATCTTACTGATGGACCTATTGGTACCGATTAGATATATAAGACGCTTCGGCTCGAACCAACATGCATGAGGTCACAGCGCCCGATCGAACTACATGGAGGGCGACATCCGGCACCGGTCCCAGAGCCGTACGACCAGACGCGTAACCTGACGACTCGAGCCCTGGCGCATTGCAAACGGACAACACTCCCTTTGTCGCTATACTACAAAGCGATTGTGTAATCTGCTATAGACCTTTCTTCAAATTTCACAACAACGCCCTTTGTTTACCAGAGCGTTTTCATCGGGACATTTTCACCACTCAGGCAAATTCGTTGCATAAAACCATCGCTAGGCCTGGCAAAGCATTTTTCTCCAGATTCGTCATACTCAGGATACCGACCTTGGGCTACTCGAAAGTTCCAACTGAAAATTTTCAACCGCAGAATCGTTATTGAGAGCCTCTAACATTGACACCATGTCGCATCACCAAAGTCCGCGAAAGCCCGTCGCCAGAAAAGAATTGAGCCGCATGCAGACGATCAAGGAAGAGTCCAGGGGAGCTGGATCGCTCTCGTCGTCTCCAGTCGGATCACCGAGCAACCAGTCCTTCGACCTGAGCTACGAGGAGTTCATCAAACAGTTCGAGCTGGATATCGGGGGTTCTGATTTGAACAAACACAGCTCACGGATGTTCAAGCTGCGACAGTCTCTACTAATCGCCCCAGCTCCCGTCCGCGATTCGGCGTCCGCCTCTGCCCCTATTCCTGCTCCGATCTCAACCGTGTCTGGTCGGCTCACGATCAGCGCCCCGCTGCCATGTTTCTCGCAAGAGCTCGGCGGCCGTGCCTGTGTTCAGCAGGACGACGAGTGGCACTGGGATCGGGACACCGTGCTCCTTGTAATCGACGCAGAAGGTATGTTGGCCGTTTTGGACGCTCTAATCCGCAACGAGACTGGTGAGTGGGCTGCCTCGACAGCAAAGAAGCGCCAGATGCGGCAAGCCTGGGTTCTTTACCTCGTCGTGTCAAAGGCGCTGAAGGAGATCGACGGACGTGCTATCAGAATCAGGCTGCTGTTCCATTCACTCAGCAGCGACTGCATCAATCACGTAAGAAAAAGCACGAAAACGTTGGACAAAACATCTGATAAGATCAGCAAGGGCTTGAGTAGGCTCATGGGTAAGGATGCAGCTTCGGACGAGGTCGGTGACTTCGTTCACAAAATACTTCGCAGGATGATCAACATCCAACGGATGAAAGAGGAGGCATCACGGGAGTAAGTCGGCATCCTGGGTTGGCACTTTTGCATTTTGGGTCAACACTTTGCATTTTTAGGTTGGCGTTCTGAGTTTACCCTGCTGGACAGGCACGCGATAACGGTCACATCAATAGAAATAATGCTTAACACCAACCCTGCCGACACGTGACAAAATCTCTAAACCTGTGATTTGATGATATCTAGTACTACTGTATTCATCTCCTTAATCCTCTGCCATCCCGGCCACCCCAGTCCCTCTCACCACGTCCCCACAATCGTATCAAACCATCCGCAGCTGAGCCGACCATACCACTCCATCCTCCTTCCCTTCGGCACACCCCCTTCACAAATACCGTACTCACCGTCCCCGGCGCCGCACAACTCGCCCGTGCTTGTGCTTTCCTCACAGCGCGACGACAGTTCACAGTGCACGGCGTACAGAACGGAAACTCCGGCGTACTCCCCTTGACGAATCCGATCAGGTCTGCGCCGTTAGTGAAAAAGGCAGGCATCAAGATCACGGTGATCTGCGCGTAGGTGGGGAGGTTGGGGTTGGGAGATCGGGGGCGGAAGTGGGAGACGTTGATGTTGTGCAAGGTTGCTTCGGTAACGAGATGCCGGCGCCGGCGCCGGAGATGGTGAGGAAGGGGGAGATGTAAGTGGCATATAGTTTGGGGAGGTGCAGGATAGCGGGATCCATGGTTGTGGTGCTGCATGTTGATCTTGGGGGTGGCGGGCTGTCGATGTAGGTGATGTATGCTTTCAGCGGGTGTTTCACCGTACAGTTCGTCTATATGCTGGCAGACGTGCTGGCGTCCTGGCTGTTGCTAGGTATCTCATGGTGAACACACAGATCAATGACTATGTGGTGATCAATCGTGGATTCTAGAAAGGTGTAAATGAGCGGTTGATATACAGGGTATCCAAAACAACGAAGCCCCAGATTAGGATCCAGAACAAAACACGCAAACCAGACACACCGCAAGCCTACCCCTGCCTCCACTCATCCCCTACTTCTTCTCCTCCTTCCCCATCCTAACAATATCGCCCTGCCCTAGCACCCACACCCCCTTCTCCCTCCTCCCCTCCACACACTCCATCCCCGCCCTCACCCCCGCCCTCGCAATAACACTCGCATCCTGCGCCCAAAAATCCTTGCCCCACCCCCCGGTCAGCGCCCCCGCCAACCCCGCGATCTTCCGCACCCCCCACTCCGCAGGCCTGCTGTCCTCCCTGTCCCCGACAATCAGTCCCGGGCGCAGGATAACCGTATGCTCGAAGCCAAGCGCCTTGATCGCGTCTTCCAACTCGGCTTTCATGCGTGGATACGGGAAGAACGAGGACGAAGAGGCGCCTGCGGAGGAGATGAGGACGTAGATCTGCACGCCCGCGTCCTTGGCTGCGCGTGCGAGGGACAGGTTCAGCTCGACGTCTATTTTGTGTTGGGCTTCGAAGGAGCCGGCATTCGCACGCGTGGTGCCGAGGGCGGAGAGGAAAAGGGAGGGGCCGCTGGGGTGGGGGAAGAGGGAGGGCCAGGTGGAGTGGTCGGCGGAGAGGAGGGGGGTTAGGTTCGGGGAGGTGGTGGGGAGGGGGCGGCGGGTGTAGGCGTGAGTGTGAGCGATGGAGGGGTCGGAGAGGAGGGTTTGGAGGATATTGGAGCCCTAAGGTGGGATTTGTGTTAGTATGCGGGACTTGGAGGGGTTTGAGGATGGTGAGGGTTGTGGGTAGGTAGAGGCATACGACGAGGCCGGTGCTGCCGGCGAGGACGGCGGTTGTCATTGCAATCTGTTTGGACGGGTGGTTAGGTTCTTTTAGGGTCACACGCAGAGATGCTGGATCAAGTCTCGTACAAAGATGAAATCCACCATTGATTGCATGTCAATAGTATGGATACTGGTGGAATATTACATAAGCTTTCCGAACCACCCGCTACGAAGTCCCGTTAGTCGTGGCTTGTGCACACATCACGACGGACACGACTATATTCGAATCTAAATACAAACTGAGAGCATCAAAAGGCGTCTAATGCCTTAATCTACTATATAACCAAAGCGGTCGGCCACTAGACCTATTAATTGTAATGCACATATACGTCGTGACATTAGATCTATACAACCCAAACGACCGAACAAATTATTCCTCGGGACGCCGTGTCCCATGCAACCCCTTTTGTGTCGTGATCAGATGAAGTGTGATTAGATAAAGAAGCTCCCGAAGAAGATCACTCCGGTGAAGATGGTGATAACGGTGTACTGCGTCTCATGCCAGAAGGTCGCCTTCCGCCATCTCTGAATCTTGAACTCAGGCTTCGGATGCGCAATCCCCGTCTTCGGGTCCCGGTCCAGCAGCTCCTCGCGATCTGGGACAGTTGGCGGCCAGATCGTATACCGAATGGGCACGCAGAACGCAGTGATGCACAGCAGCCAGATGAGCGGGGGCCAGAAAGCGTGAGTGAGGAGGTAGACGAGAACCTTGTATGCCGAGTCCCTGAAGAAGGCGCGGACGGTGCTGAGGATGACGGATGTCATGACAAAGGCGATGTATAAGATGTGAAGGTAGACCTTGCAGTCCCAGATCATCACCTTGAGCCTTCGCCAAAGCGGCGCACGGAGGCGAGCATCGCGCTCGTTGAGCTCGGATTTGATAGAGCCGGATGACGAAAAGGTCATAGGCTTGCCGCCGAGCCAGGAGGGGAGGATGAACGCCGTGAGAATGGTGAGCGCGTGGTAGGGTGCCATCCATTGTTGTGCGCCAGAGTCGCGCTGGGCGAGACGGTAGCCGGACGGGATAAACATGATATACTCGTTGATACGGGTGAGTATAAGAGAGGCAAAGCATAGCCGAATCTGCCAGCGGAGCTGACCGTAGTTGGCAAAGGCAACGAGCTGCCCGCCGCTGACGAGGACGATCGGGATGGTGAGCAATGCGATGAGAGAGAAGATCTTGAAGAAGGCGTCGATCGTAAAGACGAATCCGGACAGACGCTGGAAGAAGGTCATCTTGCGGGTAAGCTTGCCGAAGAGGCAGAAGCGGAGCTTGACTGCTGTTTGCAAGGTGCCAAGTGTCTGTTGGATTGTTAGTCCTGCTTGCGAGTACTACTTTGAGTGGGAACAACTTACCCAGCGCGTCCGCTGCTTGAGATGACCAGTGAATGTCTCAGGCACTGTGCCGAATTGCAGGGCCTCGTGTACGAAAGCTGTACGCCAGCCGGCGCCCAACAGCATGGAGCTCGTGCAGACATCTTCAGCCAGAGAGCCGGTGGGCCATCCGCCTATCGCGTCGAGAGCAGCACGACGGACAGCATAACCTGAACCGGTGCACCATGCAACGCCGCAGGCATCTTTCGTAGGTTCCATGACATGCACGAAAGCGTCCAGGCTCTGCACAAGCGGGTCGCTCTCGGGTACATTGTAGAAGAGCTATGTTGTGTTAGTCGCAACAATACTGGGATTTGGAGGGGCTGCTTACCTGCGGCGGACAGACTAGGGACATCCGGGGGTCAATCACCATGTGTGCCATGATCGCACGAAGCCATTCGGGTTCAGGGATCATGTCAGCATCCAAGGCGGCGATGTACTCGGCAGGACCGGCCCTCAGCGTTGTCACGAACCCTGTCCCGCCAATGAGGTTGCCTGCCTTGTAGTGATGCGGTACACCCTTGACTTTGACACGAGCATGGTAGAAGAGGTTGGGATAGTCGTCGGACAGATCCAATACAGCTTTCTTCAGCTCCTGGTCTGCGCCATCGTCGCACACGACAACCCTAAATCGGTCCTGAGGATAGTCGACAGCGCAGGCAGCGCGGACCGTGTCCAATACAACGTCCACGTCTTCCTTGCAGCAGGTGATGAAGACGTCAACAGTGGGTGCGATGTCACCGCGCAGCCGCAGCTTGGGCCTCCGCCGGCCTTTTACAGCGAGTAGCGCATAAGTGTTATGGAGAGCCGCAGGCACTGATAAGCGTGAGACGTTAGCTCCTTGCTCCATGTACGACTGCGCAATCGTGATTGTCCGAACGCCCGGGATTGAGCCGAGCCCTTACCTGCAAGCGCCGCTTCTGCCGCGATGAAGAGCCAAGCCATCACGTAGACTTTATGATACTCCCTCTGCGCGGCGAGCGTGTAGTAGATGCGGAAGCCGAAGTAGAGAAAGTACGAGGCCATGGCGAGCGCGGTGGCCAACGGCCCAAACCTGTTGAGCACCTTCTTCCAATGTGGGAGGCGGTCACCATCGTCGTGCTCATGTATCTTTTCGACCATGTACGCGGCATCGTAGTACTTCCTCCCGAAAGCATTGCCGGTAGACAGTCCGTTGAAGGGGAGTTCCTTGCCGCGGTTATGTCAGTTCTTCACGGGGCTAGGGCTGAGGCTCCATTGTCCTTACGGATTCCGCCACCAACACTTTCTCCTTGACGATCTCATCTTGCTCCATCAGGTCGTTTGGCGATGCACACGCGGTTCTGCCCCGGAGAGAATTGGTCCTCGTGGGACTCAAGGTAGGCGTATAGATTGTCGGAGGGGCTTGGGGGCCATAGGAGAGCTTGCTATCTGAACCCCTCCTGCTAGGTCCATACACAGGCGAGTTCACCGCCGTAGTAGGCAGCGATTCTTCAATCTCATCATAACTCAACTGAAACGCTCTCTCTGGGGTGGGGAGCATCTTGGATCGAAGGGGATATGTATAGAACGATTGTGTGTGCAGAGAAAGACCTCGAAACGACTAGTCCGCGAAACAACGAAGGACGTACAACACAATGACCGTCCCGAGGAGGAGACTGAACGAGCGTAGGGGAAGCGAATGTTGAATAGAACGTGCTCCTAAAGTTAAGGACAGATGGACTGATACATATACTCGAAATGCTGCATGACAGCTCCGCAGCATTGCCATACTGACGTCGCCCACGCTGTATCACAAGAAGTTTTTTACTATTTTCGAGGCTATCTCCATGGGCCCTGCCAACGCTAGACAAGCTTTCCGGCCATTTGCTCCTGTGGTGACCTGACCTAGATGGCTGGGTGTTCTCGTCCACATGAGTCTGCTGCAACGCTCCGGGCTGTCCAGTCCTGGATAAAGCACGGCATCCTAAAAGTTGCACAATGAAGAGCAACACTGCCTTGGTTTGAGCGCTTTTGGTAGATCTCTTACCAATTCAGTACGCGTTATTCGAGAGCCGCAGCCGGCACGGGTTTGGTAGAGCGTGCGAAAACACACCGTGACAGCCGTCATTCGGCCCACTGTGGCTGCTGGCGGACCCTTGAGCGCAGCAACGTTTGGACTGAGCCAAGGCTACACTGAGATGATTGGGTTCTCTAGATCGCACAAGATTTTCCATGCTGCAGCCACGCCCTGCCGTGCAGCCTTACTGAGATCCGCGACGGTCTCGGTGCAGACAAACAGTGGGCCGAGAGCGCATGCGTGTTCCACAACCACAGTTCAATACTTTCAACGGCGACATCCAGCTGCTATTGAGGTCGGGCCACGTACGAATGAGGTGTAGCCGTTGAGCTAAGGTAGGTACGATCGATTTGTGGCCCCATTCGCACCGGTATGGCGAACGTTTCAGCAATTGCATGTTATTCTGATGGAGCCGCTGTGCCGTTTTGCCCTTGAACAGGATGGTGATTGAAAAGATTCAGCGAAGAAAATGACAGAAGGTGTTGTTGGATCGTCCGCTGACCCGGATGATCGTCAGTTCCTTCCGTCGATCTGCAGCGGAGAAATCCCTGTGGCTGGACGGCCCGAACACCGCAGCTCAGAGCGCTCTTTGCAGCTCCGGACAGGGACAGGAACGGACATGCCCGTTATCTGAATGTCTGAGATGCTGGACGACTTCCTCTCTTGCTCAGATTGCCCCGTATTCTGGAGTCACATCAGCTAATTGGCTGCTGAAGGCCGTTTCTCTTGTTTCCAGGCCTCCGCTGCGTCGTTCTGTACCATCTGTAGACTCCTCAACGGCTCGGATATCTGCATTACCAAGCTAGGAACCCTATTCAACATGCGCAGGGACCAGGACTTCAGGGACAGTTGCCGTCCGAGGTGCCCCGTCTACTACGTGAGATGCTTCCGTCTACGACGTGAGACGGCTGTTGGAACCACCCTCAGTAACACTCTCTTCTGATTGCGCTACTCTCACAAAGAGACCCAATGTATTGACAGGTGAAGCGGGGAAGTCCGCAATAGATCAATGAAGGTTCTCGAGGGTGTGCTCCCGGCGAAATCGCTATTACAGTCCATTGTGTCGACACTGGATAATGTTATCATCTCGAAACCCGATCATTTTCATGTCTGGAAAATGAGAACATTCAGTTCAATCATCCTTATGGGGCTCTCATTAGATACCACGCTGATGCTAGTTTCCTTGTCAACCCTTGTCAAAGCCCAGTCGGCAACCGCAGCTATTCTTTGCGATAAATTCCAGCAAGCTACAACGGCCTCTGGCCGCTATACGTTCCTGACCGCTCAATGGGGCCTGGATTACTCCGGCCAGCAGTGCATGACCGTACGTACATTATCTTGAATTTTCCTAGCCGGCGCCGCGCCACTAGGCCATTGACATATGCCGTTGCTCAAGGTCTGGATTCCCGATCTTCTCTTTAACAAAACGCTGGAACTAGAGGCATAGTCTCTCTTGCAAAGCATCGTCTACGTTTCGTTCTGATTTTCTTGTACGTGGAGCGTTGCGCCTGGTCTCAATTGCGAGCCGTTATCGGGTTGGCGTGCCGAAGCAGGTATCAGGATATACCGAGACATGGTAACGGCTGTCTGCGCTCTCTCCCGAGGAACGGTTCAACGGATTCAAGCCATGCAGCGGGTCTGCATACAAAGCCGGTTCTGGGCTGTAACGACTTTACCGAGACTGACTCCACTTACAAGGTCAACCTCAACGATAGAAACTCTCAGAACTCGACCTCCTTCGAAGCTACTTGGGAGTGGGCAGCGGAGGGCGTAAACAGAACTGCAGTAAGACTCAATTCTTGAACATCGCAATGGGTCGGTAAGAAAGCTGTGCGGCAAACTTTGTCGAGAGGTACCACCTTGGGTTCCAATGTCAGGAATACATACCCACTGTTCCGAACTGACGGGAGGTGATTGCAGATTCACTCGTTCCCAAACGTCAACCTCAACTCCGCTCTTCTGCCACTCCAGCTTGTCGATATATCAGAAGCAAGGCTCAATGCATCATGGTCGATCGCGCCGGTCGCCGATGCCGGTGCGAAGACTTCAGCCACAACACTTGCTGAGGTGGACGTGATGACCAACGTCGCCCTGGACATGTTCTTAGCTGAAGACGAAGCAGCTGCAAACAGCACAACCGATGCAACTCATGAGATCATGATTTGGCAAGCCGCGTACGGCGGACTCGAGCCAATCGGCTGGGGAACTTTGGCACATGACTACGCGCCGGCCTTGGAGGTTGGTAAGACAACCTAGTAAGTTACTCATCCGTCTCCTAAATTCCTCTAGCAGAGACTGACAGGACATACAGCACTCTTTCACATGGCTACAACGGCAACAACCAATCTGTCTACACCTGGATGCCATCCACGAACCTCACCTCCATTAACATCGATGTCGCGCCGTTCATACACTACTTGTGGCGGAAGGAGTATCTCGCAGGGGAGTTGTATCTCGGCCTAATGCAGTTCGGCTCCGAGGCGGTCCACTCGGCCGAGGGCCAGAACATCACTTTCACAGCGAAGAGTGTCTTTATGGATATTCAGAAGGGCGAGCCGAGAGCCGGAAGCGCTGCTGGGGCTCCGAGACCAGCTTTGGGTATTCTTGGTGCAGCGCTGCTTGTCGTTGCATGCGTCGGCCTTTGGTGAGGCGGAGATGTCCTGGTCGGGTTGCGGAAGACTTGCGCGAAGGGGCGGAGAGCTTGGCGTCCGCTGGCGCGGAGATGAAGTTGATGTGCCCACGGGCAGGTGGCCGCGCGCGAAGCGGAACAAAGAATCTCTTTGTCCATTGATACCACTTTCATAGTTTTACTATAGACTTTCTTTCTTTCTTTCATCGCTTGATGAGTGCTGTTGTGTCAACCTGTCGGTAGCTCCTCGGCGCTTCTGCGCTATCCCCAAACCACAACCCAATAGCAACACACGTGCAGGGTGTACAAATATCCGCGACTCCGGTAGGTCCTCAACATAATCCCCAGCAAGCATCAACACACAAGTATTCTTCCTTTCTACCGCACAACACGAACAACAATGGGCAAGGGCAAGGCTTACCACTACGGTCCGGAGATGGATCAGCTTCACAGCAACTGGCGTTACTGCACCGTCATGTAAATATCTGCGAGGTGCTCCGGGTTAGACCAATGCTGCCGAAGGATGGCCTTTGCCAGGGGAGCTGGGGATAGGGTTCCATATGGACGACTTTACGTCTGGAGACTATTGAACATAGAGACGGCTTAGGGCTCAACAGGAAATTTGCTGTACAAAGCTAAAACAATACACCGGCTTCGGAATCTGTACACGAGGTCTTTACTTTTGTATGCAAGCAAGGCTGAAACGACAAGAATGAAAACACCTGATACGCATCGTGAATTCATGCAGTGAAGAGAGTTTGAGAAAGATTGAACTGAACAACCAAAGAAAGACTCGCATCTTGAGTACCTAACATGGAAACCATATGAGAACGGGATCGAAACCGTCTTGGATGCACATCTGCGGGCACACGCACTAGCTATTCCGCACACTGATAGTTATCGGTGAAGAGGACTCATTGCCGCTTGTTGCTTCTCAGATATGCCGTGCTGAATAACACAATTTCCCACAAATGCTGGTTACGGCGCCTGAGTTCTCATCCCCGGTCTAGGCCCTGCTGACAGAGCGCTCAATCCAACTCTTACAGCGCCTGGAAAGTCGCAGTGAGGCCCAACTGCTTGAACATGTCTCCTCCTATGTCAACGCACATGAAGGGACATCGAGCTCCCCCCAGTGAGTGATCAGCCGAGACTCCGGACCGCGTAGCTCGATGATGAATCGATGAGTTGCGCTCTGCTACGTGAACCGCTTGATAATACGATATGTAACCTCGTCTTCAGGTCGTTGCTATTCAAGGCGGCATCTGCTTGCGGCAGATTGTTTTCCCTCCAACGGCAGACCAAGCTTTCCTTACGTCCGGCATATCCGACGCTAAGCCCTACCAACGCCGACGGAAAACTTCCGCTAGAAGACTCTGACGCAACTTGAGACTGGTAGAGCGCTGAGGTAATCTGGATGCAGCAATGGCTCGCTGCGACTTCAGCCGAAACTGTGTGCTCTCAGCTGCATCCTCAGTCAGAGAGGTGCGTCTGTCGCACGAGCGGCAGTTAAAGAGCATCCTGTTCACTCATTATCATCGAGCCCGCCGTACATCATACCCCGCGATCGAGCGTTTGCGACTACAAGTGCAATCAGGATTTACACACGATCCATTCGTAGCTGTTCCGAGGGCGTCAAAGCTGAACGGGATCCACTACTGGCTGTCGAGCCATTGTAGCTCCGTCATTGGCTGCCGTAGAGTAACTCCCTAGAACGACTGCGAGCTCGAACAACCCCGATGTCGACGCGAGCTGAACCCACTGAGTCCTTCCCTCGGGCTGCCAGCAGTCAATCGATGGAGTCGAGCTCGAGATCTGCGTCGGAGAAAGAGAAGCAACACGGACGTCGCGGCAGCGAGCCCGAAAGAGCGATAAACTACAAGCCAATCCGAGTGGAGACCAACACATCGCGACGCACGGATCCAACGCGATCCCAGAGCTTGCGCTCAATACACTCGCAGCGATCGTACGGCGGACATGATGGCTATTCGTGTTTTAGCGACGAGGAAGCGCAGCACGCGTCGAGCGGCGATGCCGATGCCGGCCAGGAGAAGGATGAGTATCTAGTGGCATGGGATGGCGGAGACAAAGATCCGGGGAACCCAAGGAGCAAGAGTAAACTGCAGCGATGGCTCATTGTAGTGGTCGTGTCATCGAGCTCGTTATGCGTGTAGGTTTCACATTCGCGATTGAGCGAGGAGGGCATCGGTTACAGAGCGGGCGAATGAGAGGATGAGGCTGACAAGAGGGTGCTGTCAGAACGTGCTGTTCATCGCTTTACACGAGCACGTACGGGCAGCTTATTCCGGAGTTTAACACCTCACGTGAAGTGGCCACCCTAGGACTATCCCTCTTCGTTGCAGGACTAGGCTTGGGGCCCATGGTGTTATCCCCCTTATCTGAGGTATTGTCTGATCATCTGATGTTTCAAACGCTGTAGAACCCTACGAGTATCCACTGACTGCAGCCTGCATCCTAGTTCTACGGCCGTCGGCCAATCTACATCTACTCATATTTGTTCTTCGTCATTTGGCTCATTCCATGCGCAGTGGCCCCCAACATGGCAACGATGCTCGTATCGCGCTTCGTGGACGGCCTGGCAGGATCTGCATTTCTCAGCGTCGCCGGTGGAACGGTTGGTGATATGTTCGCGAAGCACGAGCTCAGCGCGCCAATGATGTTCTATACTGCATCACCATTCATTGGGTAGGTGTTGTTTCATTCTGCGCCGATCAGCAAATCACCTCTTATTAAGTCACGATCAGCCCGTAACTTGGAAGCGCTGCAAAATAAGGTTCGAGGACATCATCTCTGCACGTGCGTGTTGGGAGCCACAACACTCTACCCACCATGCCTTGCGGACCACTCACTTATAGAAACGGCTGGGCTCCGCATGATCTTCGAGAGGCGCGCATCTCAGATCATGCACACAGCAGAACCTGCTTGGAGCTGGGGCTGTCTCCGCGCCATGTCCCTGCATGCGACGGGCGACGTCCAAGAAAAAGCTCCAGTCTGCTGCAGGTGGCGTTCATGCCGCTCAACGCACTCGATGCAAGCATTGTGGCTAACTGGAGCCTTCTGGGGGTATCTTGCTAAGCTTCCGGACGTTGCAGACTGTTGATCATTGATCGTTGATCGTCACTGGGAATCAGGCTGACACTTTCCCCACAGACCGGAAGTCGGTCCTCTGATCGGGGGTTTTATCAACCAATACACGAAATGGAGATGGACGTTCTACGTCCTGCTGATTTGGGCAGGAGTGCAGCTGGGACTGATTGTCTTTCTTGTCCCTGAGACTTATCATCCTGTGCTGTTGCGGCAAAGAGCACGGCAGTTGCGTAAAGAAACCGGCAATGACGCCTGGCATGCTCCCATCGAGAAGCTGACACGCTCGCTTCCGCAAACGCTTCTTTGGTCCTGCATCCGTCCATTTCAACTACTTGGTAGGGTTGACACACGCCGCAAACTCTATCTGAGCTCAGCTGACGTTGAACTTCCAAGTGTTCGAACCAATGGCAAGAACAGCAATTGACTCAACAGGAAACATCAGCTAACCTATGATTTACTTAGTGTTTGAACTTATGCCTTCTTTCTGCGATTTTACTAGGCATCATTTACCTGTTCTTCGGGGCATTTCCACTGGTGTTCGAGAACAACCATGGGTTCACCATCTCACAGACAGGGCTAGCTTTTCTAGGTTTGTTGATCCACTTACCCTGCCCACACGCGACGTTTCGCTAACTATCTTTAGGTCTATTCGTTGGGATGCTCCTAGGGGTACTGAGCGATCCTCTTTGGCGGAGAAATTACACTCGACTCGTGCGCAAGCGTGAGGCGCAGGGCGGTGAGCCAGGCGGCTCTGAGCCTGAGTTTCGACTACCTCCAACCATTGTCGGGGCAATTCTCGTTCCTATTGGGCTGTTTGGTAAGCTCGTGCCTGGCTATGAGCATAACGGCAACCCGCATCTCAAAACGATTGCCAACTAATTTCGATCTGCGCAGGGTTTGGCTGGACAACGTTTTCCTGGGTGAGTTTCGTCATTAGTTTCAAACAATCGGACTATTAAACCCAGTTACTGACCATGTCCTTGCAGGTTCACTGGATAGGTACAGTAACTGATCGACAACCGGGGCGACGTTGATCCACTCTCTGAACGGCCCGAGAGCGGCAGCGGCGCTACGGCCTGAGTCAACAGTGCTAACGGTCCTCGTCTAGTACCGATCCTGTTCTCATTAGTCTTTGGAGTCGGGTGAGCCGATGCTGGCAATCGCGACCGGGTTGACGTATTTCACTAACAATGACCTACATAGAACGATATTCGTCTTCGCTGGCGTGTTCACCTTCCTCGTCGATTGCGTAAGGAATCCAAGCGGACAGACGGAAGCACGAGCCAGCGACTAACGGAGGTGACTTAGTACCCATTGTACGCAGCGAGCGCGCTTGCAGCGAACAGTTTCGCTCGATCCAGCTTTGCCGCTGCATTCCCCCTGTTCGGCGTGCAGATGTACAACAGTAGGTATCCGAGACACGATGCAACAGAGGCATCTGCGCTGCCCTAAACGAGCAGTCACTGATTTGAGAGCAGAACTGGGCGATCAGTGGGCAACCTCGCTTCTAGCATTCTTGGCCTTAGCGATGGCGCCGTAAGGATCACCAACCTTCTTCCAACGGGCCGGGCATGCACGTCGCTAACAACTGCCGTGCAACACCACAGATTCCCCTACATCTTCTACCGGTACGGCAAGCGACTCAGGGGTACAAGCAGGTTCGCGTCGCCGTAGAGTCGGCGAAGGTTTGCACTTGAACATGGACTAAGAGCAATGGTCGCGGCTGGAGGAGTGAAGTTTGGGTCACTGGCTCGCCATGTATGCACTACCTAAATATAGCGGTGTCGCACAGAGGCATTCCAGGGGCACCGGTGGTGCGTTCAGGTCGCTTCGGTTGCCAGCGCGCCACGTGACACGACTTGGAGCATGCAGAGGGCACAGAGGGCACAGAAATCCGCTGGCTGACCGAGGGCTGGTTGATCACCCTCTGTGCGACGGGCCGCAGCGCCACGGGGGGGATGGAGGCCACCGAGCTGACGGCTCCCTGATGCGCGCCTGGATATGTAGCCATTGGCTCTGAACGGCGGGTGCGTTGCGACAATCGGCGAGCTAAGAACGTGGCCGCCCAGAGATCTGCCCACTTCCAGTAGATTAAGCTAGGTGCGATTAGAGTTTTAAGGCCCATGGCTCGAATATTGAATAGTGGCGATTAGCGGAAGCGCCCTCTGGGATAGCCTTGCGGTGGGGAGTGAAGACAACTAAGTAGCGGCTGAGGAGTGAGGTCAGGAAGAAGGTTGAGGCGGAACGGACAGGCGCCGCGGCACAAAGAAGGTTCGACGAACAGCTGTCTGGCGCCTCCAGCCCCATGCTCGCACCGCAGCCCGCCAAACACCAAGGCCGGCACGGTATCCATGACTGCGGGGAGCTGGCCCTTGCCGCGGATGCACCAGAAAATTGTCAGCATCCAGCATCCAGCATCCAGCATCCAGCATCGACGTCTGCCAGAACAGCTTCGCGCACCGCCGCTTGCGCCTGACAACCAGACAGCTCGAAGCTCGCGCTGCTAAGGCCCGCCGAACTGCCAGCTGCGTCTTACAGTGGCCATTGCTGCCCCGTCCCAGCCCAGGCGTCCTGTATCGGCGCTCCAGTGCGGTGTCATCCTGCCCAGCGGGTTGTGTACCTGCCTTGCGTGCGAACCACACCGTACTCCGCCGTGCGCCTTTGCCCACCGCTCGCCCTCGAACAGCAGAACGTCTACCGGCGGCATGGATCCCACGAGACAGACTTGCCCCCATCGTCGATTATCATGAACTGCACGCGCGCCCCTCGCATCTCCCCTCTGGTGCGTGAATCCCAAGGCTTAGACCACGACAGCAGCTGTCCCCATTCTTGCGTGCCGGATTAGCAGCCTCCGCCGCTCGAGCGCCATCAGATCTCGGGCAGCTACTCAGTCCAGCCAAAGTTAGCGAGCCGTTGCAGGACAGCGGTTTGCGGGTTGCGCTTCATCCCGCACGGCCGAGGCAGCTGAGGCGCACTATTAGAGCAACGGTGGCACAGCATTCTGACCTGGCCGCCTTTGCACGCGTGATCGCATCGTCGAGACGACCGGTTGGGACAACCCCAGCTGAACACCCCTGCCTGTCCATCAGTAGGGCCCGCATTGCCGGGAGCTCCAACCAGCACACCACTTCCAGGACCACCCTAAAAGAGCGGCGGGAACACGCAGAGATAAACGTGGGTCTAGCAGCCGGCAGCATCCACGCAAAGGGATTGTCTCCGTGAGAAAGCATTCGCTAGTCCCGGGAAATAATTAGGAACAGGTCTGTCCTGGTCCTTGACTGTTGTGTATCCTACCTATAAAGTAAGATATTATGTCCACCTCAGACGCTGCCGATGATGCATCTCCCTCGCCGGAATACAGCGGCGATCTTGAGGGAGTCGACATGGCGGAACAGAAAGAGCCTCGCACGGAGAATGATGAAGGCTCGCCTGCTCAAGCGAGCAATGGAGAGAAACCTAAGTCTTCCAACGCCAAGGACCCTCTGAGGCCGAGGAGGAAGAAGGCCAGAAGAGCATGCTTCGCTTGCCAGCGCGCTCATCTTACTTGCGGTGAGTGTATACAAGCTTACCGGGAATCTCCCCTCCTGTTACCGTTCAACAATGTTAATTGCACTGGCTGACGTTGATTACAGGTGATGAGCGACCTTGCCAGAGGTGCATCAAGAGAGGACTTCAAGATGCATGCACGGACGGTGTGCGCAAGAAGGCCAAGTACCTCCATGATGCTCCTGTCGAGGCACTCATGCCAGGCATTGGTGGTCATTACCACCACCCCAATGGTACCAAAGCTTCATCACTCTCCATTCCGGCGTCCGATCCTGATTCCTCAGTGCCTCTTGCACAAGCAGGGGTTTTTTATCCGCAGGCGCAACCAGCGACATTCAATGTCTACCCGCAGACGACCGCTCAGCAGCAGATGTCCCTTCCTATTTCGGACGGCTCGATGATGAACCCCTTCAACCATCAACAGACGCCCATCTCACCCTCTTTCAACCATCCTCGCGTACAGCATTCATCACCGATTCCGGGCATACCCAACTCTATGTCGCAACTATCGCAGCCGACCGCTGCGCAATTATCCAACTATGGCGCACCACTCTTCGACCCGAGTGATCCGGCGCTTTTCAACTTCGACATCTCCGGTCTCAACTTTGGCAACCACTATGGTGCGCTGGAGTTCGGCATGCTCGGTCACATGTCCTCCGGTGCCGCTGAAACTCCATCGGAGAAGGACCACCTGATGAATCCACTCAACCAAGCAGCGGCGTCATTCAGTGCGCCTGTAACGAGTTCCAGCTTCTCTGGTGAGGGCATGCCGTCGAACCTCGTGTTCAGCCAGGATGCGATGGGCCAGCATGATTGGCGAGACTCGCACTCCAGACAAGGCAGCGCGGCACAGATGCAGACGCCCCAAAACACGCCTGCTATGATTAACCTCGATAGCCAGCAACGAAACGACGGTTTCAATGGCCTGGCTCAAGCCTATGCTATCGGTACTGGCCCAAGTAGCTTAGCTGGCGTTAGCCCTGCTTCGGGGCCTCACGACATGGTAGGGACCTACGAAAATGTACCTATCCCGGCGTCCATGTTCGTAAACCCAAATCAGCAGCAAGCGTCACAGCAGCAGCAAGTATTCCAGCACCAACAGCAGCAGCCACGTCAACAACAGGTGATGCAGCACCGAGGGTCGCAGCAGCAACAACCCCGCTCAGACTTCCTACAAGGTAGCTTTCAGCCTCAAGGCACACCCCAGCAAACGCGCAAACGCCGCCGTTCTAATCCATCAGACATCTACAACTCGGTCAAAAATCCGCACTCCTACACGAGCGCCTTCCACGCACTAACCGCATTCCTGAAAAAGCGGCTTTCGCCCGCGAAAACCGTCCGCGTCGCTAAAGCCATGGCCTCGATCCGCCCATCCTTCATTGCCTGCACTAAATCCCTTAACCGCGACGATCTAGTCTTCATGGAAAAGTGCTTCCAGCGCACGTTGTACGAGTACCAGGAATTCATCAACGCGTACGGCACCCCCACCATCATCTGCCGCCGCACGGGCGAAGTAGCCGCCGTCTCAAAGGAGTTCAGCATCCTAACCGGTTGGCGTCGTGACGTCCTTCTGGGCGCTGAACCCAACCTTAACGTCAACACGGGCACGCCCTCGACCTCAGGCGCGCATTCAGGCAACAACTCCACGGGCGGCATCACCACGCCCGCCATCCCGGCCAACGCAGACGGCGGAGCCATCGAGCCCGCGAAACCGCAGCCCGTGTTCCTGGCGGAGCTGCTGGACGACGACAGCGTGATCCAGTTCTACGAGGAGTTCGCGAAGCTTGCGTTTGGTGACTCGAGAGGCTACGTCATGGCGCCGTGTAAGCTGCTCAAGTACAGGACCAAGGAGGATATAGGGTTCGTCGAGGACCAGCTGGAGAGCGGCAACAGTGGCGGCGCGAGGAGAAACACCAACGGTGCTTCTGGCGCCATCAAGACGGAGCATGGGTTTAAGGGGGGGATGGAGAGCGCGATTGGGGGCGAGGCGGGGATGAATCAGTTGGGGGATAAAGATGGGAAAGTCGACTGTATGTACTGCTGGACGGTCAAGAGGGATGTGTTTGAGGTGCCGATGTTGATTGTGATCAATGTGAGTATACGCGCTCTTGTTTCATTTTGGGGCAACACTATGGAATTATGTGCTGACAATTCTGCGCAGTTCTTGCCCTGCATATAGGTGCGAGCATCGCGTGCATAAGGCGCTGATGGAGTTCCTTGGTGGCTACATAGTGGCTTAAAGCGTTGCTGGCGTTGGTACTTGCTTTCTGGGATGCAGTTACTGGCATACATGAGAAACGGCTTGGATTTGGCTTGACTTGGTCGTCGATGGCTATCGAGATATTGATGTTGAAGAGAAGACGCTGAAGCAGCTGCATGCATTGTGATTTCTGTACCTCAGTCGTCGTTCTGTTTTGAGGCTTTTCTCTGGCGCAAGGCGGCTACACGCATGATATCACGGATGGGACTTGCAGTTGCAATGCGATTACGATGTTACGTTACCTAGTCTATCCGTCTAATATGCTTTCAATCTGCCGTGTGTCTCTCGTACTTTTTCCCGGCCCAGCTTCAGCTCGCAATATCAATCTCCTCTTGCTCCTCCTTACTTCTCGCCTTGGGAAACTGGACCAAGTACTCATCGTCCCGATACTTGGCATACGCAGGCCTCGCCAAGCTCCGTCTCGTGACCTCGATATCCTCCATGATGTCCTCAACTAGCGCTTCCTTGGACACGTAATCATACTCCGGCCGTATGAACCCCAGGACCAGGAGGTTAAGATGGCTGCCGTAGAAGTCGGAGGGGAAGCTGCGCATGATGTGGACCTCGACGCTCCGCACAGTGTTCTTGTAGTACGGATTCCAGCCCACGCTCATCACCATTGGGTAGACCCTCTCGTCGAACTCATCTCGATCACGATCTCCATCGGAACCTTGAGCCTCGCGGCCGTCGCGGCCGTCGGCGCGCGGAGCCTCGAGCCCGGCCCACCCAAAGTAGATCCCGCTCTCCATGCCCTCCTGGCCGCCAACGCTGAGGCCGGAGAGCGGGATATTGGCCGTTGGGATGCCGAGCTGGGGATGTGTGTCAGCCTGACGCGCCATGGATGTAGCTAGGGAGATTCTGTGCGCCAAGGTGGACACAGGAGGTGGGTATACAAGGGGATGAAGCAGCAGAGATGCAGGAGAATTTGTCCAACGGTATTTGCTGCGTCTTGCGCTGTTGATCTTTGCCAGCACATCGTCTGAGGTTGATGTTGGGTGCAGAAAAGGGTTGGTGCAGTGGAGGAGGCAGGCAGGAGTGTCTGCCACGTCTTGCTCGGCTGGCCACTCACAACACATCATATCTCTCGATGATGGTGAGATGGGTGCAGAGTAAAAGGCTCGGTGCAGTGGAACCAGGCACCAATGCATCGATGCTGAACGCGTAGGCGCATGGGGTCTGCACTCTGCATGCACCCCAGCGCTCACTGCATCCATGAATCGAGCCTCCGCACTCCCTGGGCAATCGGCTCGAGCTGACATGGCAGACTTGCATGACATAATAACGCTTGATAAGGCGGGCTAAGGGAAATTATACGGAACGATCCCCGTGACGACGGATAGTTGCATTGACAGCGGAGAATTGCTTATCGAAGCCGTTGAGTCTTTTTGCATGGGTAAAGAATTGCTTGGAAGAAATGAAATTCTTTCAGTTCGAGAGTCACGTACCTCTTTGCTGCCCCGGCCGAACCCTTTAATCACTTTTCCACTGAGCTTTAGGGGAAAGGGTGGCGAGGGGCCGCTTTCTGGTCCTGCTACCGCGTCGCGGGGCCCGTTGGGACGCATGCTGAGTGTGAAGTAGAGACGTTGATTCGACTGTCGGGGTAATTTGCAGATCGAGATATATTCAGGTTCTTGATTCATGTGAGCATCAACGGCAGGGCGCCAAAATGACTCGAGCAATCGCGGTGGTTCGTCATCGCGAAGGGCTGAAAGCGTAGACCAAGTTGGGCGTAGTGCGGATTGCTAACGCTCACCTCATGCGAACCACTTTCAGAACGCAGCTCGTCGACAGACATAGGCGATGGGGTGAACTCTTCGACGGACTGCTTTCTCTCTTGACAGAGCAGGGTTTTGTGGGTTTCGAGACGGCATTGGCCTGGTCACATATTTGGATGGTGCAAACCCAGTCTTATATATCATCAGCTCTAACCAAGAATACCCTGAAGAACTCGAGCATACTTAATGTTATATCACTGTCCCAACCACGGATGACGCTGTTGTACTGTCGTAAAGGTCTACCTACACTCATGTCACAAACGTCGTGTATCTTGTACCGAGTTTTCATCCTCTGCTGTTCACGGTCCCTCACCGGCATAATTTGCGGATCTCGATCAGGCCTCAAGCCGTCAGGGTGGTAATGACAGCGAGCAAAGATGGTTCTATGATTTAGGACCGAAGATAGACGGTGGTCTCTCAGTATTCCAAGTGACCTACACCTAGTAAAGCTAACAAGTTGATCTCGTCTTTCCTCCTCTTACAGCCCATCATTGCCAAGTCCACATCTGTCTTCCGAAACTGTTTTCAATCATTTCAAACTTCAAACAAGCTGCCGTGGTAAAGTGCTCTTCTCGCAGCATAGCAATCATAGCAGGTTCCAACATACTACAAATGATACAATCAGCCTAAGACTTCTCCATAATTCGTTTGCCTTTCTTAACCTGGGAGTCTGCTCTCCCCGCTATATTACAACCAGAAGGCGGCACCATAGGCCCTCGAGGCCATGTGTCGTGATCTACGAAACACAAGTGCCCCCGTAACGTCAAACCCACTAGCGAAACCCATGGGTTTGATTCTCGATTCCACGAAGCACCCAAAGAACGTGCCACAAACCACTGCCACGGTTGATCACGTTTGTCTTGTACGTCCGCTCATTCGCAGTAAGCTTCTTATCTCCTGTCTTGCACAAGCGTAATCCCATCCACAGTCCCAACACTCCACTCCAGTTCCACAAACCCACTCGGCAGGTACACCTCTAAGCTGCTCTCAGATCCGCGCACCGTAGCACGACCACGCTCCCCACAATGCCAACAACCCCCCAACGACACGCCGCGAGCCCGGCGCGCCTCCGCCCTCACAATGGCAACGATGCAACCTCGCCCCTCTTCGCTGCAGGGAGCCGGCGGAGCGACAGTGCAACAAGCGCCGGTGCAACCAGACCCCGCACGCGCAGAATGGGCCCACCTCTTCCTGGAACCTGCGTGTCTCGTGTAGGTACAGATGGCGCAGTTAGCCGTATGCGGTGGCTGTGAGCCGGCTCCTCGCAGCTCCAGCAGGTTCCTGATCGCATGTGTAGCTCTCCGGCTTGTATCGACGATTTGGCGGCGCGAGGCGTGCGGTGTTACGTGGGGACGGGGGGGGGGGGGGGGGGGGGGGGGGGGGGGGGGG